>NC_083657.1:2852081-2864581 GCF_963576545.1 Limanda limanda
TATTACTACAATATTTTTGTTTTCATTACAATAACACTTACATCATTCCACTTTCTCCCCACTTTCATTACGTGTAGTTTAGTAGTGTACATATTGTGATCTTTTTTTATTGTGCTTCTTTTCTCTTATTTGCTGTAACAAGTGAATTTCCCCGTTGTGTGGATAAATAAATAAATCTAATCTAATCTAATCTAAGTGTACAACTCTTAACTACAGGTCCTCAAAAAGTGAGAGAACCCAATAATCAAAATCAAATCATCCAACCTTAAAATATCTTTAAGTAATTACAAGTGTTGTTCTTTTATAGCATATATTGACAGGAATAAATGTTTTAACAATAAAACCACATTTATTTTTATGACTTGAGAGGTACCTGTGAAAATAAATGCATTAATGAGTCAGCTTAGTTTGATTGTAGTTATTATTATCAATTAAAATGCAAAATGTAAATATATTAGGATCCTCTGCAGGTTCATGCACATGCAGCCGGTCACACAAGACATTTTACAACATGCGTGTATATTAAATTAAGACGTGCACAGAACTCAGGCGTCAGTTTTAAGACTCGATCGTGCATGATCGAGGTTATTAATCATTTAAATGCAACATTATTGATAAAGTCTCATTTATCAACAAGCAGGAGCAAACAAAAGTCGTGTTTCTCAACATTTTCAAGTCCAATGAAATCTATTTTCTAAAATATCAAAGCAACGACTGCTAGTAAAGGTTGAGAAACTCAAAGCTTCATTTTCAACAGAGAGATGCAAACAGCACAGAAACACAACGCTGAGGTCAAAGGTCAGTGATGTTAAATGATGATAAAACAGGGAAATTGTTATGAATCATGTTTGATGACATATTTTAGGTTCAATCTCTTTCAGGTGAGGAATATTAAAAGTTACTCGTTGAAATTTAAAGTGAGGTTCATACGTTTTAATTTTTGTTAATAGAGATGGAAAACAAAGAAACGCCAACTGGCAGCTTGACATAATAAAATGAAATCATATTTTCCCACAGCTGGTGTCATCATTTCCATCAAGAGGCTTCTTACCATCATCATAACGTAACTCATGCACGTATCCATCGTCGCTACTCTCATCATCACACGCCTCTGTGCGGTGGCCCATGCTGCCGGGACCCTTACCGTCCAGGAAACTCAGGTGGGCGCAACAGGAAGTGGTCAAGAACTCTGACAGCTTCCCCGTCTGGATCCTGGGAAGGAGGAAGAGGAGGAAGAGGAGAGGATGAAGAGTTTTGTGTGCAACTTCAAAGTTTATTATGATTATAAATGTTATTTTACACCCTGGGAATCAAGGGCGACTTGGGCCAAAACTTTCCACATCATCCCTCGGTAGAAGTGGTATTTTCTCGTTGTTTTACTTTATTTTATTCATTTAATTAATTAATTCTACATGAATTGTAAACATCTCGAATATATACAATCATTGTGTCAAAGGAGTTCATTTTCTACAGGAGCATTCACCTCACTCCTCCATAGTATCCGTCCTGTAGCTTCTTCAGTGTGGCCAGGACGGCCGGGTCCAGGTTTGTGTGGTCTTCAGCTGAAACACACACACACAACAGGAACACACACATAATGTTACTTCTCTGTGTGACTCTGGTGAGTGGGTTCGATTCCCTGAGAGAAGAACTGACTGAGAGTCACAGCTTCATCTGTCACAATCATCTCCAGCAAGTTACAGCAGCGTTCAGTTGTGGGTTTTCTCTACATTGTGAGTGTGTGTGTCTGTGTGTGTGTGAGTGTGTGTGTATTTACTCAGCATCGTCTGTGAAATGGGAAACGTGACCGTGGGGCGTCCGGTCATCCTCCACCTGGACGACAGGTAGGAGATCTCTGTCCTCAACATCTCCACGATCATCTTGTTGTCCAGCGCCAGGTAGAACTGCTGGTGGTCGATGAACTGGAGCCAGAAAATATGAAAGATCACGACTTTAAATTTGTATATTTGATATATTTTCAGGTTTCCCTCATTCATTTCTATGATCCTAATTAGGGTTGCAAAGTGGCGGAAAGTTTCCGGTAAACGTCCCATGGAAACTTTCCGGAAACTTTCCATGGGAAGTTTAGCTCGGGAATTTGGGGAATTTTGAAAAAAAAAAACTACGCAAATTAAACGCTGAGCAATAAAAACATCATTCAAAACTCTATTTTAAAGATGTATGGAACGTTGAGTTTCAACCCTCCACTGTGCATTCTTCCATCACATGCACAGATAACTCCCAGCATCCTTCACTCTACAGCAGGGCTACTGAGGCCTGCTGTAGAGTGAAGGACTAGTCAGGTAAGTTTCAATGATATTACTGGGAAAATATATTAGCATGCTGATTGAGGATTGTTCATCTGTTCATCTAGCCTATTTCCATTCATTGATCCATCAATTGTAAAATATGTTTACAGACTATTCCAATTGTTTGGCTAACTATTTATATCTCTGGCATTGCATTAGTGTTTTTTTTACAAACTTTTTTCTCATCTTATTCTACAGAATAATGCCACGTGCACTCTCTCATGTGTGGAGACATTTCACCCCATCCAATGTAGAAGGAAAGGCTGTGTACATTTGCAAATACTGTGCAAAGACCTATGTTAAGAATGACACAACGATGCAGAAGCATAAAGTCAAGTGCCCAAAGTTTCCTCAGGGCTCAAATCAGCCTATGACAAAACAAAATGTTTATATTTATGTCTGTATATGACAAGGTAAATACAGTTAGTATAAATCACCCACAACATTTCCAGTTTATTCCCGTATATTCCCATGGAAAGTTTCCAACTTTGAATATTCCCGGAATTTTGCAACCCTAATCCTAATTAGTCTGATCTTCACAACAGCTGGAAACTTGACTGATCTTCACGTCTTGTATTTGCCTGCTGACCTGAGGAGTGAAGGTGAACATGGTGTTCCTGATGATGTAGAACTTGGAGGTTCCCAACACCCCGATCCTCCGGTAGGGTCGCCCGGTCAGACCGAGCCGGGGGTTCCGTCCTGGAGGAGGAGAAACAGAAAGGTGACTCGATTATATATGATTTTACCTTTTCAAAATATGTGAACTGCAAAGTGATGGAATGAAGTTTCTTTAAAAAGCTGTTTCTTGTACCGAGTCGGGCGTAGATGTGGCTCAGGACCTTGGGCGGCTGCACGTGGATGGGATGGATGTCGTCCACCGTCTCCACCTCGATGCCGTTCTTCAGCAGCAGATCTTTAATCTCCTCGGTCTCGGCCAGAATGGAAACTGCAAGAGGAGACAGATGGTTTAGACAAGCATCATTTTAACAGCTCAGGGCCTCACGGTGTTTCCTGGGTAAGAGTTAGGGTCAGGGTCAGGGTTAGGGTCAGGGTCAGGGTCAGGGTCAGGGTCAGGGTCAGGGTCAGGGTCAGGGTCAGGGTCAGGGTCAGGGTCAGGGTCAGGGTCAGGGTCACTCACCCTGTACGACCACGTCCGGCTTGGGGATGGTGGAGAAACGCCGGTTCAGAGGGTCGATCTCCCCGGGAGCAAGGAAACCCTGAAAAATGACAAATAAAGAAAGTCTTTGAGGAGGCTAACACCATTATTACAGATGACGAATGGGAAAGCTCTCGGGAGTCCTGGCACAAATGTTCAAGTAGTCCAACCTGGAGAGAATTTAGTTGGAAGCTAAGAATGAGATATTTTAAAACACCCATAGTAATAGCAAAATATGACAAGAAGTATTCCCCTCTCTGCTTGAGAGGTTGTGGTCAAATAGGCGACTTTTCTCATATTTTCTGGGATTGCCCTAAATTAAAGAAGTTCTGGGAGGAGGTGAAGAGGGCGATACGTGAGATCTTGAACTTAGACAGCTCATTTTGGGAACTACACCTTCAAGGGGGCTAAGGAAAAAACGAATTGTATATGATCAGAGTTATGATGCTAATTGCCCACAAAATGATGACAGATAACTGGCTCAAGCCCCACCCACCTACCGTGGACCAATAGGCCTAGAGGCTCCAGGCTGTGAATTGCATGGAAAGTTTAACTGCAAGCCTACGACTCCAGATGGACATTTACTTTGGCCTGTAGGTCATTAATTTTATATGAGCTAAGAAGTTAAGTAAATATTACTTGGGAGTCTATCTTTGGAATATTAGTTTTAGGAGGTGATGGGTCAAAGGTCAACAAAAATATTGACATTTATAACACAAATTTTCAATAGAGAAACAATCTAGTCATATATATATATGCAGCTTATATATCCTTTACAGGACCATGAACAATACCTAATTCTCATTGAAAAATTATGTATGATCATATAGTGGGAGTGGTGATGATCATTATGGCATCACTATAAGGTTGTTAAAAAACATTATATAGTGTAGTAATGCATTACATTTTGTAACTAATACGAGAACAGAGACACGATCAACACCTTATTTAGATTAACCAATCATATATCATCATGTAGATTAAATGCTGTCATGATGAAATGGCATCGTTACCAGTTAGCAAAGCCAGATTGAAGTATATACAACACATGCAGAGGGTATGATTTGCCCCTTGATGCTTTTAATAATTACTTGCGGTCTCTATATAATTATTATTATAGAACATTTTTGTTTCAGAAGATGTTAAGATTCAGGCTCTTGTGCCCTTTCATTGTTCCCATGTGTCAAAGTGGACACCTGTGATAATGTATCTGTTAAAATGAACATTCTGTTGACATTTGACTGGACAAGCTGAACTGAATGTGAAACTATGTGAACCCATTGGGATAACTCTTCTGCCATTTGTGTTTTATTTTTATTTTATCTTCACTTGTAATATTGTATGACATGCTGTGTGAGTCTCACTGTCAAGGTACTTGTTCTAATAAAAGTAAAAAAAAAAAAAAGAAAGTCTTTGTACTAGGGCTGGGCAAGTTAACTCGTTTTAATCGAGTTAACTCAAGTGATGAGTTAACTCGATTGTTTATCCGCCAATTATTTTCTTTTTTCCTGTTCTGCAGCAGTCAGCAACAGACTTTCACAAAATAAAAGCCTGACTTTCACAATAAAACAATAAATAATCAAACCTGAGTTAATGCGAGATAAAATAATTAATCGAGTTAACTCATCACTTGAGTTAACTCGATTAAAACGAGTTAACTTGCCCAGCCCTACTTTGTATGCAAATTGTTCATATTACAGGTTCTTCAATGTTTTTAAGTAAATTCAGTGAAACGACGACTCACCTCGGAGAGAAGGTTCCCCAGGATGTACAGAGACTGTCCCCACTTCAGAGGACATTTCCCCATAGACACTCTCTCCACAGAGTGAGGGTTCCTGCACTCCTCCTCCACCTGTTCACATGAGGAAACACACAACACGATAAAACCAGAACAAAAAGCAATAAAACAACACAAACAACCCTGTCTCCTGGTTTCCTCACCTTGTCTGCCGGGACACTGTAGAGCTCCGGGACCAGACGCAACCCGTCCTTCTGTTTGATGAGGATTCCCTCCAGAGCCTCCTGGTACTCCTGCACCTGAAGAGAGGAACCAGAGTCGGATCCGTCTCTCAGGACAGATGTTCTTCACACGACTTGTACAAACACATGCAGGGGTGGACTACCTGTTCCGGGCTGTTGATGAAGATGCCGTCCAGGATGAGGTAGGTCCAGAAGAGCGGCCACTCGCACTCGATGTTCTCAAACAGCTTCAGCTCTGCGGACTCGTAGTAAAGTCGGTTCGGATCCTGAGGGAAAACGGGTGGAGACAGAATCAGAGACAGAAATATGTCTTTTCTCCTGTTTTCTAATATTTCTCAGAGCCAGAGATTGAACATATTCTTCCACCAGAGACGAGAGTGGACATGAGACAGAACTCTTTACCTCTTTAGGCGTCTTGTGTCCGTCTCTGAGGAACCTGCAGCAGCCGTAGCGACCCTGAAATAACGGGAGAAGTTTAATTTAATAAAATGCACGAGTTAAAAAGTAACTACACAGTTACAGTAGATATTCAACATGTACTTCCTCATCTAGGCTTTAATAAAAACTAGGGCTGGGCAAGTTAACTCGTTTTAATCGAGTTAACTCAAGTGATGAGTTAACTCGATTGTTTATCCGCCAATTATTTTCTTTTTTCCTGTTCTGCAGCAGTCAGCAACAGACTTTCACAAAATAAAAGCCTGACTTTCACAATAAAACAATAAATAATCAAACCTGAGTTAATGCGAGATAAAATAATTAATCGAGTTAACTCATCACTTGAGTTAACTCGATTGAAACGAGTTAACTTGCCCAGCCCTAATAAAAACACTTTCCCTCTTCCTCCTGGATCTGTAACAACTACCCACATCATCATGTAGAACCTCATATATTCTCTTCATGTAAAAATACACGTTCATTCAGTTTCAGAGAGTTTTATAAAAGTCAGGATTTTAAAACTGGAACGATGGAGACAGTAATGTTTGGCTCGGTTTTAAAAAAGAAACAGCACCCCAAGGTTCTGCAGTTGCATCTGGGGACTTTAAAAATGTACATTTGTTTTTTTTCTGTACAGTTTTGTTGTATATTTTTTAACATTCCCTTTTGTTTTCCTTGTGGTTGTGAAATAGTTTCACCTGGAGCTTGGAGATGATCTCCTCCTTGGTGATGTTCACCAGGTTGATGTCCTCCACAGCGAACGCCGGGTACGAGATGATGGACAGGACTCCGGCGTCCACCTCTTTGGAGATGGACGCCTGGGGCAACATGGAGGTGAGGATGGACTGAGGGGAAAAGATTAAACAATGTCAAACGATGTGTATAATTGTGTGTGTGTGTCTGTGTGTGTGTGTGTGTGTGTGTGTGTGTGTGTACCTGGCAGTGCTGTATGTCGTCAGCCAAGGCGTGCACCACAGATCCTGGTCCTCCTTTGGCTCCGAACAGGTTGAGGTCGTCCAACGCCTCCAGAGCCGCCTGCAGGACACACACCACAACATCACATCTGTATCTCCCACAGACTCACAACACACAACACACAACACACAACTGAAATATGACAGTTGTTGTCATTATCTGGATACAGACACACCCTCAAAATTACGTGTAAGTGTGTGTTACATTCAAATGCTAAAAATGACACGTAATTAATAGAGCTTGGGGCGTCCTGCAGCGGTGCCTGTTTCCAAAGTCTTAAATTAGACCCTGTGTGTGTTTGTGTATGTGTGTGTGTGTGTGTGTGTCTGTGTGTATTGACTGGGCTGAGTACTGAGCGTGCCGTGTTATTTCTGAGCCAGAGGCCATTCTTGGAAGACCACAGAGAACCCGATACCTCCGGTTTGCTGTCAGACAAGGACAGCACCGGGTCGGAGAACAGCGAGTTGTGTTGAAACCTCACAACTGAAATGTTTGTGTTGCGTTTTTAAATTTCAGGGTTGTTGTTTTTAATGAAACCAGACAGAGCTTGCATCACAAAAATGTTCTTATTGAGCTAAAAATGGTGGCTGACGACTGGAACATAACATGAATCCAAACGGAAGGGAGTTCCTGCCGAGTACACAACGTCTCCCATCTGATCCTGAGTCAGTGTGGGTCTGGGTTGTGTAAAGGTCAGCGTAAAGGTCACAGAGACCAGACACCTTGCTCCGTGCCAGAGAACGATACCGGAGCACCTGTTGTGATTTGTTTGAAAAGTTCTGCCATCGCTCCGGCTGCTTCTGCTCCTCTCACCTGCTGCCCACCATTCTCCTGAGCTTGAGTTTGTGTGTTTACTGTGTGTTTACTGTGTGTGTTTGTGTGTGTGTGTTCACCTTGGCCATGCCTATAGAGCTGACGTTAATCTCAGTGATGCCCTGGTTGGTCTTGTCTCCTCTTTCCCACATCCCATAATCCTGCAGGGAACCAGAAAAATCAGACGGTGACGTTAATGCTTCACCGAAAAAAACTCAACAACTTATAATAATAACACACAAACTGAAACACAAAGAACTTCCTGTGAACCAATGAGAACTCACCGCCACTTTATAAGCTGCCTCGATGTAGAACATGAGATTCTGAACCACGTCCACTTCATCCTGAGTGTAGACGATGTGAAGACCTGGAACACACACGCGTGACCGTGAGCACACACATGCAGACAACCTCCGAACAATAAATCACAACACAATCCATGACGAGTTTTTTCACCGGACGCCGTCATCTGGGCGAGGAAGAACAGGAAGAGGGAGGTGGCGTCCACCTGCAGGTGTCCCCACTCGTCGTCCCCGACCACCGGGGCGCAGGTCTTGGTGTTGTACTTGGCGTGGAGCGAGTCCGAGGTGCTGCGGCTGTACTTGAACTTCTCCACCTTGTCCAGCTGAGGACGGAGAAGAGGAGAGAGAGAGAACTGGGATTCATCAATAGATCTGTTTAAATCCTTGGATCTTAACCTCCAGAGTATTTACTAGAGACGGGAATCGGCAGTGACCTCCCGATACGATACTATCACGATACTTAGGTGGCGATACGATATGTATTGCGATTCTGTAAGTATTGCGATTCGATATTACGATTTCCTGGAATTTCTTTTGGTTATTTTTTTTTTTTAAATACTGGACCATGGAAAAAAGTTGAATCATTCCTTCAAATACAACACAGTCAAATTCACTTAGAGCTTTACAAGTTTTATTTCAAATATTAACATTAACTTAATGTTAATGTTAATGTTATGGTACTATTACCATCATCTTGCCACTGCACCTTATCTACCTATTTTATTGTATTTTATCTTGTGTTTCTGTTTTTTTATTCTTTCTACCTCAATATTTTTAATTGTATTCTATTGTATTTTATTTTATTGTATCCAAATATACCGGCTGCTATGACGACTTAATTTCCCTTCGGGGATGAATAAAGTAATCTATCTATCTATCTATCTATCTATCTATCTATCTATCTATCTATCTATCTATCTATCTATCTATCTATCTATCTATCTATCTATCTATCTATCTATCTATCTATCTAACTGCACACAAACTGACAGATTAAGAAATGTATGCCACTTAGGCTTCTTTTAAACAATAAATAAAAGGTAAATTAAATAGAATGAATAAAAGTTTACTTAGAATATAAACTTTGAAATAAACAAAAAGTAGGCTATTGTTGTTTGCATGTAGGCGATACAAAGCTAGTGCTTGGGTATGTTTAGATTCTTGTGCAAAAACAAGAGCTGGTCATCATGCTGGTCAATTATATTATATACTATAAGAATAGTACAGTATATATAGTATATAATATAACATAAATATATATTATGTTATATTATATACTATATATACTGAACAATATATAGTATATATATATACATACATATATATACAGTATATATATATACTGTATATATAGTACAGTATATATAGTATATAATACAACATAAATATATATTATGTTATATTATATACTATATATACTGTACTATTCTTATATACTGTCTAACAATACAATTACCATCATATTATCAGTACTTTTACCATCATCTTGCCACTGCACCTTATCTACCTATTTTATTGTATTTTATCTTGTGCTTCTGTTTTTTTATTCTTTCTACCTCAATATTTTTAATTTTATTCTATTGTATTGTATTGTATTCAAATATACCGGCTGCTATGACAACTTAATTTCCCTTCGGGGATGAATAAAGTAATCTATCTATCTATCTATCTATCTATCTATCTATCTATCTATCTATCTATCTATCTATCTATCTATCTATCTATCTATCTATCTATCTATCTATCTAACTTGCTCCCTCCATATATCCCCCCCGTATAAACCAATAAATAAATAAAAATGTTTATTTTTTTATTTTTAAAAATCGATTTTGGAGGCAGCATGGCGATTTAAAGTCTTCATACACAAGAATCCCGATTCCCCTGTCCCTAGTATTAACTGTTATTGCTGAGACATTGTCCAGCTCCTGTGTTAAACCCTCATCCTGTGTGTGTGTGTTTGTGTGTGTGTGTGTGTGTTTGTTAAAGAGGAACGATGAAAAGCAACACACAAAGAACGTACCTGCCGCATGATGCACTGCAGGACACCTCTCATCAGCTTCACCACATTCTAGACAGAAGGAAAGAGGAAGAGGAAGAGGAAGAGAGGGTTTAATGTCAGTTTTGTCAACACACTCTTCTTCCTGGTGTCCAGACTCTTCAGCTGCAGACACACACACACAGACACACACACAGACACACACACGTACCTGCTCCAGCTCGTAGGCCTTGGCCTTGTCCTCGTCCCGGTCGGCGTTCTTCCTGTAGGCGAGACTGAGGGCCCACACGGACAGGATGCTGTAGACGTTGTCTCTCACCCACGCGTCCGGCTGGTCCGGGCTGCCGGGCAGGAGACCGGTCACCGGGTCCTGCCAGGGACACACACACACACACACAGAGGTCAAAGGTCAGGGGTCAGAGGTCAGGGGGTTATCACAGACTGAGGAGGAACCCTGGACAGTTGTGTATCGTGGACATAATCAAGTCCACCAAAAAAAGAAGTGGGACAGATCTGTGTGTCCAGGTCTGGGACTAATGAGGAGTCTGTTTAAATGCATTGTGCAAACACACAACACAACACAACGCAATACAAAAACAACTCTTTACACTTTATGAGGTGACACACACTTGACAACTGCCACAAACACACACTCAGGCTTTCACTATGTTATGTTATGTGTGTGTGTGTGTGTTTGTGTGTTTGAAACAGTTGTCTTGCGAAATGTGACTTTACTGCAGGAGTGTGTGTAGCTGCCCGCAGCCATGACACTTTCCTGTGAGACCTGACTTCACTACAGATGATTGCATGATGAAGACATGATGAAGACATGAGGACAACATGCCGGAGACATGCTGGAGACATGCTGGTCCCACCTGGTGCTTCATGATGGTCTGCTGGATCATCCGGGCGTAGTTGTCCAGCTTCACGCCGGAGTTGCTGCGGCTCCTCATGGTGACAGGTCCTCGGTTCGGATCCGGATCCGGTTCAACAACAACGAGGAGGTTCAGGAGCTCATGGCTCCAGGTACCGGGGGGAGGAGGTCTGGTTTCCGGGGATCAGGAGCCTCGCACACCGCCGCTGCTCCGGTTCTTCTCCTCGGACTCAACAAGTGGATCTGCAGCGGGGACCGGACACCAGGTAAGCTAACTGAGGCTAGCGGCTACGGGACAGGAAGTGAGCAGCGGCCGCCTTCAGTACAAAAGCACGTCGAATTCACTTTACTCATGTAATATCTAAGAACAATAAGAACAGTATTCTTGTTGTTCTTATTGTTATTTACTTCACCATAAAATAAATCAATAGCTTCCATGTCATGTGACCCACTGATATATAATAATAATACCTTTGATAAACAGGAAACTTCTCTTTTAGTGCTTCAAATGTGATTTTAATGTTTTTTTTTAAATATCACACTTTTTTCAATAGCTTCGAAGTAATGTGACCAACTTCACATAAAGTTTTAAAAATTAATTACCCCCAAGGACACAGACGTAGTGATTCACTCCCTTGTTAGTTTAATATACTATAAAATTATTAAATTAATATGAAGGTTTTTCGCCACTTCAATACTTCAGAAGAATGAAAATGGTCCTAAATCATTTCTGCTTTTCCAATTTTTGGTAGTATTATATAGTATTAATAGTATTTGCTGAGAACTGAGTACTTTATTTTGAATTGTGAAACCGGAAATGGTGTTCTTTGCTGAAAATAACTTGGCACATGTGAAAGTTTTGACGTTTGAAGTTTGTCCTGTGGAAGAATTTTAATTACTGATGAAATCAATATTGTTTTGATAATGATGACTTCTATTTTAAAAGTAACTTTGTGGGAAAAGTGACACCTGAGCTGTCAAATGCAACCAGGAAGCAAATGGAGGCAAAAACAATAAAAACAATTTTAACATAGTACACAGTAGGAACATTCACTGTTTTATATCTGTGTTCTACTGAAGCACCATTAAATAATGAATTGTGAATAAAATCATGATTTCTTACATTTGTTGTGATGGTTATTTGGTACAATTCATCTGTTTTTGGCGGCGTTTAGTGAAAAATTTGAGGTACTTCAACTCTTTGGGAATATTCTCTTCTTATGTCACTTTATAACCTTATAAACCTAAGTTACTACAATCAATGAAATACCTATGAATCCATATTTAAACACATAAAATAAAAATTCCTTATAAAACGTGTATCTATACATATACACATACATGTACATAAACCTTTGTGGAACTAAAAGGAAAAACACTGGGAGCTGAAATTATAATTCATATAATCAATGAATTGATTATAATTAAACTTGTTTGGCTGTTTGAGACAAAAGACTACAAACATCCTGGTGCTCCGTCCTAAAAACTTCCGGAAGCTCCCGGAACCGGGTGTTCGATGCTGTGTGACCGTTCCAGCCCCCCGGTCACCAAATTAATATAAATAACTCTATTCAAAACTATACAAATCAAGAATATGTTTTATAATTAATAAACTAATTGGACTAGTTTAGAGGAAAGACTACATTAATTCCCAGAGTCC
>NC_083657.1:2869581-2937081 GCF_963576545.1 Limanda limanda
CCTCCCTCCTCTCTCCTCCTCCTCTCTCCTCTCTCCTCTCTCCTCCTCCCCTCCTCCTCCCTCCTCTCTCCTCCTCCTCTGTCCTCTGTCCTCTGTCCTCTGTCCTCTGTCCTCTGTCCTCTGTCCTCTGTCCTCTGTCCTCTGTCCTCTGTCCTCTGTCCTCTGTCCTCTCTCCTGTCTCCTCTCTCCTCTCTCCTCTCCTCTGTCCTCTCTCCTCTCTCCTCTCTCCTCTCTCCTCTCTCCTCTCCTCTCTCCTCTCTCCTCTCTCCTCTCTCCTCTCTCCTCTCTCCTCTCTCCTCTCTCCTGTCTCCTCTCTCCTCTCTCCTCCTCCCCTCCTCCCTCCTCCCCCTCCACTGCTTCTTCTTCACATCCTCGGCTCATCCCTCATCCTGTCCTCTTCCTCCTTTTGTATTCCACACACCTTTCTCTCTCCCTCCGGTGCATCTCTCTCTCTCTCTCTCGTTGCAGGAGGCTCCACCTATTCCCTAGATTAAGATCTTTCTCTCTCTCTCTACTTCCACACTCCATTGTTTTCTATCCTTCACGCCCATTCTCTTCATTTCTGTCTTCCTCTCTTCATTGTTCTCTTCATTTCCCTTTTTTCATAAATGTACGTTTTAGGATATGTAAACAATATCTCCAGTATGTTACACTCTTATCAATATATGAGCTTCCTTTTTCTATCAGAGTATTTAAAATAACGGCCTCTATATAAAAAGGAACTGATTTCAAACCAGCATTGTGCACGTTTTTCTTTATTGTTTATTGTTTTATCATGTTTCTTTTCTCCTCTTGCCCTCCTGTGTTGCCCCAGGTTACGACTGTCCCGTGGTGGAGGGGATATTCGACTACGCGGCGTCAATAGGGGGCGCTACACTCACCGCAGCTCAGTGTCTGCTGGACCAAAAGTGTGAGGTGGCCATCAACTGGGCCGGGGGCTGGCACCACGCGAAGAAGTGAGGCAGCACCTTCACCCACAGATATCATATCATAGATCTGCGATTTGAGAACAAAGAATTTATGAAAGATAAATACTTTATTCTTTTTCCGTCTCTCTCCTCCAGGGACGAGGCGTCGGGTTTCTGCTACGTGAACGACGCCGTGTTGGGAATCCTCAAACTGAGGGAGAAGTATGAGCGAGTGCTTTACGTGGACGTTGACCTGCATCACGGAGATGGTACACAACACACACACACACACACAACACTCACACACATAGGGTTGCAAAGGGGCGGAACGTTGAGTTTCAAGCCTCCACTGTGCATTCCTCCATCACATGCACAGATAACTCCCAGCATGCTTCACTCTACAGCAGGGCTATTGAGGCCTGCTGTAGAGTGCAGGACTAGTCAGGTAAGTTTCCATGATATTACTGGGGAAATATATTAGCATGCTGATTGAGGATTGTTCATCTGTTCATCTAGACTATTTCCATTCATTTATCCATCAATTGTAAAATATGAGTACAGACGATTCCAATTGTTTGTCTAACTATTTATATCTCTGGCATTGCATTAGTGTTTTTTTACAGACTTTGTTCTCATCTTATTCTACAGAACAATGCCACGTGCACTATCTCATGTGTGGAGACATTTCACCTCATCCAATGTAGAAGGAAAGGCTGTGTACATTTGCAAATACTGTGCAAAGACCTATGTTAAGAATGACACAACGATGCAGAAGCATATAGTCAAGTGCCCAAAGTTTCCTCAGGGCTCAAATCAGCCTATGACACAACAAAATGTTTATATTTATGTCTGTATATGACAAGGTAAATACAGTTAGTATAAATTACCCACAACATTTCCAGTTTATTCCTATTAATTCCCGTTAATTCCTGTTAATTCCCATGGAAAGTTTCCAACTTTGAATATTCCCGGAATTTTGCAACCCTACACACACACAATACATACAGGCTTTAAAAGGTTTGTCATCATCTATCAACCGCCCTATAGCTTCTTTCTCTTCTCCTCCTCCTCTCTCTGCAGGTGTGGAAGACGCCTTCAGCTTCACCTCCAAAGTCATGACCGTCTCGCTGCACAAGTTCTCCCCTGGATTCTTCCCAGGTTTGTTTCTCGCCGATCTTAAATAGGAAACATGTTTTCTTTGTGATAATCTATCGAACGGAAACATGTAGTGAAAGATAAATGTGTGTGTGTGTGTTCAGGTACAGGAGACATGTGTGACACGGGGCTGGGGAAAGGACGCTGGTACGCCGTGAACGTCCCCCTGGAGGACGGCATCAAGGACGACAGATACTACCAGATCTTTACCAGGTGCACACACACACACACACACACACACATGCGGTGAAATATTGGAAATTCCCTCTGCAGCTCAGAGTCGACTTTGAAGAATTGTTTTCCTCGTGGACCCCTGAGGAGAAATCCTATGTCCCCTCCCCTCTCCTGACCACAGGGCCCCTCCCTGGAGGTCAAAGGTCTCGGTCAGTTATGGAACGCTCGCCTTGGAGCGGGCGCCAGTTTCAGGGTTTTTTGCTCAAGGGCACTTCAACAGGGGGGATTCCCTCCAACTCAGGTTTTCACAGCTGAAGTTTTTCTGTCCTTGGCTTTCACAGATTCCCATGAAAACCTCAAAGTAAAACACAGGACCAGATTTTACTGATTTAAGTAGTGAACAGTAAATATAATGCGGATTTCAAAAGTAATATTTGCTTTATTTGTAGTTTCTGAAGCCGTAAAACAAACTACATTTGTGCAAAAGAGAGTAGCCGTGGTAACCGAGCTGGAGAAGTAGAAGCACCAGATGGCGTTTCCTATGACTTAGATCTTTTAGCTTCATCTTTACTTTCACTCTGGTTTCATCATTTCCCAACTTGAACGTTACCTTGAGTCAACCGCCCTCTGATTGGTCCATCCTGTGTTTACCTCCACTTGTTGTGCAGTGTGATGCAGGAGGTGCGGGCGCAGTTCAACCCGGAGGCCGTGGTGATGCAGCTCGGCGCCGACACCATGGCGGGCGACCCCATGTGCTCCTTCAACATGACGCCGGTGGGGGTGGGCAAGTGTCTCCAGTACGTCCTGCAGTGGCAGCTCCCAACTCTGCTGCTGGGAGGAGGTACGGCTGTGATGTGTTGTGTGTGTTTGTGTGTTTGTGTGTTTGTGTGTGTGTGTGTTTGCATAGGTGTACGTTCATGTGTGTGAAAGGTTTTCATGAAAGGTCGACAATCATCTTTTATCTTGTTTGTTTTTGACTTTGAACGTCAGTGATTTACTCACATATCCACATTTACAGACGCACATACAGTACACACAATCACACACTCACACACACACACACGCAGACACACACCGTGCTCTGTTCCAGACCCTCAGCCCTCGGCCAGATGATAGCGACTAATTATACGACACAATGAAGCCATTTTACTCAACTACAATCCCACCTCTCTTCCTTTCTCTCCCTCCCTCTCTGTCCCATATACTTTCTCTTCATTACATCCTCCTATTTTTTGGGGGTTTTATATTGCTCCTCTTCATCCTTCATCCCTTTTTTATTCGTCTTTCCTGTGTCGATACACTTGAGCATCCAGTTTGTGGCGTTGAGTCCACGATTTGATCTTGACTTGAAGTTCTTCGATTCTCCTGTTCTGCATTAAAGTAAATTGTCGAACCCTCCGGAGTTTACAAGAAACCAAAAGCTGCAGTGGCACTGTTCGAACATTCCACTGTAATTTCCCCTTAATACCAAACTAACAGATTATTTTACGACTCTGCCTTAAAACCAAAAATATTCTGCCTTTTCTCTCAATGTTGGCAAATAAAATCCACCACAGAAAAGTTCCCTCCCTGAAGCACAAACTCAAGAGTTTCATAATCGTAGAACCAGAAGAAATCAGCATAAACAGAGGATATTGTATTAAAGAGTAAATGTCTTGTTTGAGCAGAATTGACAATAAAACAAGAATCTCATGGTTTTCAAACTCCCGGTCTCATGGGCTGAGGGAGAATTTCCTGAAAGTTGCTCTGTACACAAGGATCTTTGTTGTGTTGTGTTGTTTGTTTGTTTGTCAGCAGGATTATACAACAAACCCACGATACAGATTCCCAGGAAAAACACATGTCTCTAAATGTAGTTCTTTCTTCATCCTTCCACCAAGTTTCCTGGAAATCTGTTGTGTAGTTATTGTGTTATCCGGCTGACGACAAACAACACAGGTCCAAACTGAACCTCTTTGTAGAATCATAAATCACATCAGGTTTTTAGAATATTAGTTTTGTCCGTCTGACTTTGAGGAACTTTCCCGGCACTAAGCTGTGATCAGGAGAAGCGATGTTCAGTAGCTGCAGCTTGTAACCACATAATAACTCGCCTCTCTTAATCCTAACTCGCCCCCCCCCCCCCCCCCCCTCCTCCTCTCTCACCAGGAGGTTATAACCTGGCGAACACGGCTCGCTGCTGGACCTATCTGACCGCCGCGGTTCTGGGAAAGACCCTTTCCTCCGAGATACCAGACCACGAGGTGAAACAACACAAACCCGCTCTATTATGGCCGCAGCCACATTTACATATTCCCACATGAGTACAACTGTGCTCATTCATTGCACCGTCACACAAAAAAAGCCACAAAAAAACACACACACCCCCCTTGTGCTCGCCGTCTGCTGAGTCACTCCGACTAATCAAGGATGGCCGCCCACTTCTCAGTGAAGGGGTTTGTCTCCAGGTGTGTGTGTGTGTGTGTGTGTGTGTGTGTGTTTAGTGTGTGTGTGTGTGTGCGTTTGAATTGTAGTAGCGTTGACAATTTCTTTCCGTTGGCCTCATCTAGCACAGACCTTCACATCTCATCTTTTAGCAAGGTGAACTTTTATTTACAGATTTTAATATACTTTTTTTAGTCACTATAAGTTAAATAATTACTTGATTACTACTTTGGGAAATACTTTAAATTGACTTTCTGAATAAGATGAAGTTTCCTGTTTTAATCATAGACTGTAAATAAAGACGGACGACACAAAAAACAAACAAAAGTGAAGCCAAAGCGTATCCATCGCCCCCTGGTGGCTAGCTGCAGTATGCGTCATAAACCCAACCTCCTCCATGTTAGTTTTAGGTAGTTCTTCTCTCACTGATGTATGTTAAAATTTGGTTCTAATGATTTATATGATGATACAGGGGGAGACGTGTCATCCATCTTTATTTACAATCGTATGATGGAGACAAGTACACTACAGCATCCTAGAGATGTGTTGGTGTGTGTATGTGTGTGTGTGTGTGTGCGTGTGCGTGTGCGTTTGAATTGTAGTAGCGTTGACAATTTCTTTCCGTTGGCCTCATCTACCACAGACCTTCACATCTCATCTTTTAGCAAGGTGAACTTTCATTTACAGATTTTAATACACTTTTTTTAGTCACTATAAGTTAAATGATTACTTGATTACTTTGGGAAATACTTTAAATTGACTTTCTGAATAAGATGAAGTTTCCGGTTTTAACCATAGACTGTAAATAAAGAAGAAAGACACAAAAAACAAACAAAAGTGAAGCCAAAGCGTATCCATCGCCCCCTGGTGGCTAGCTGCAGTATGCGTCATAAACCCAACCTCCTCCATGTTAGTTTTAGGTAGTTCTTCTCACACTGATGTATGTTAAAGTTTGTTTATTATGATTTATATGATGATATAGAAGGCGAGACGTGTCATCCATCTTTATTTAAAATCGTATGATGGAGACAAGTACACTACAGCATCCTAGAGATGTGTTGGTGTGTGTATGTGTGTGTGTGTGTGCGTTTGAATTGTAGTAGCGTTGACAATTTCTTTCCGTTCGCCTCATCTACCACAGACCTTCACATTTCATCTTTTAGCAAGGTGAACTTTTATTTACTGTATTACAGATTTTAATACACTTTTTTTGTAACTTTAAGTTAAATAATTACTTGATTACTTTGGGAAATACTTTTAATTGACTTTCTGAATAAGATGAAGTTTCCTGTTTTAACCATAGACTGTAAATAAAGACGGACGACACAAAAAACAAACAATAGTGAAGCCAAAGCGTATCCATCGCCCCCTGGTGGCCAGCTGCAGTATGCGTCATAAACCCAACCTCCTCCATGTTAGTTAAAATACAAGCGAAATACATTTTTAGGTAATTTCAGGTAGTTCTTCTCACACTGATGGATGTTAAAGTTTGGTTCTAATGATTTATATGATGATATCGGGGGAGATGTGTCATCCATCTTTATTTAAAGTCATATGATGGAGACCAAGTAAACTACAGCAGCTTGGAGAACGGTGGAGATTTAAAAGTTCCTGATTCTCCAGATGAAAGTGACCTCGGAGGAATGATTAAGAAAAGAGGAGATGGACGTTATGAGCTCACGTACAGTAGCTTATCTGACGGGGGGGGGGGGGGGACACAAGTTTCTCTCTGCAGGTTTGATTTAGTGAGGCAGGAAAATGTCCCGGTAATTTGTGTTTGTGAAAGAACTGTCATGTGAGCGCTCTTCATTCTGTGAAGCAGTAAATCAAACAGGTATCCGTCCATCTGTCTCTGCCGCTCGGATATTCACTCACACACAAAGAGGCTCTTTCTCCAGCAGCTGATTTTTTAGACCTTGTCTTGGTCAAATGTAATGAATAGCTGTGTGTATCTGTGTGTGTGTGTGTGTCTGTGTGTGTGTGTGTGTGTTCTGACCGTGATGAAGGTGCCTCTTGTTTCTCCTCGTCAGCGTCCAATGGCCCTAAATAGCCTTTGACCTCATTAAGAAGCACTCATTGAAAACAAAGCAACTATCAGTGCGGGCAGCTGCCACAGAGGATGATGATGAGGGGACGCACACACAACACACACACACAAAACACACACACACTCACGTTTAAACAAACACCTTTCTAAGTGCCCATTCACTTTTTTATTTTTATTTGTGTTCAAAAGACTTATTTTGAAGGTCAATTTCCTCCTGAAGTCGTAGTATTGCACAGCTATATGTGCGTGTTTGTGTGTTTGAGTGTGTGTTTGAGTGTGTGTGTGTTTGAGTGTGTGTGTCTGGGCTCTGTCTGTGCCCGTTGTGCTCGATAAGAGGGGCATTTATCCATGATGACCAAGCAAAGCTGAAGTTCCAGCAACATGGGGAACAAAAACTACCTTTGTACCCGTGTGTGTGTGTCTGTTTGTGTGTGTCTGTCTGTGTGTGTGTGTGTGTGAGTGTGTGTGTGTGTGTGTCTGTGTGTGTGTGTCCACCCTTGTGCTTTACTGTAGACAAAAACCCAGATGCCTACAAACCTTCACTTTAGTCAGATAATCAACTGGGCTCTTGTTTGATTTTGTGTATATATATATTTTTAGTATTGTAGTCATATGATAAAATGGAGAAAACACCTGGAGATTTAATAATAGTGAAATAGATTTGTTTCAAACATCCATCTACTCAAATTTTCCCGATATTGATCCCAAACAAATCTGGTTTGATTTGTTCTAAATGTGTTTTTACTCAATCTCGTCTTTTTTCTGAGTATCCAAAACTTTTTGACGTCTACTTGGCAAATATGTCTAAAATTAGTATTTCTAAAAACACAGCCATCACTCAGAGTTGCCCAGTCACATCAACAATAGTTCTGTAATATTCCCTTGATTACCAGACAAAATACGACTCTGCAGATAACCCACACAATGGCCGTGCTCCCGTCACACACATTCTCAGTGGAAGACACGCAATCTTAACAAAACACAAGTCAACGTGTCTTTTGTAGCTGGAGCTGCCAGGTTGAAAGTCATTAACCCTCGCCGATAACTTGTATTGTGTGTCGGTGGTTTGCTGATACGCGTTTGACCCCCCCATTGTGTGCTGGTGGTCCAGCCCAGGGGCGGGACTGGGACAATGGTTCAGGCCCGGGAGTTTGATTCCTTTCCAGCCCGCTCTCTTCACCCAGGAGAACCAGACCCGGGGTTTCACCGGTTAACTTTGATTTGTTGGTGTAACCGTTACCAGGCTGGTAAACAAGTCCGACCTCTGACGTCAATACACGGGAATTCATATATATTGGGTTGTTAAAAAAGCTCAAATGATCTCAAATGATTTTATTTATATATTTCTGAGAATGATTTTCCATGCTCATAAGGCAGCGGTGCAGCTGTGAGGTTTAATAACAGGGTTTGGTAAACATCCAGTTCTGCCCATCTGCCTTTCTTTAATAATTCAACCTGCACCTCCCTCCTCCTCCTCTTCCTGCTCTTCCTCCTCCTCCTCCTCCTCCTCCTCCTCCTCCTCCTCCTCCTCCTCCTCCTCCTCCTCCTCCTCCTCCTCCTCCTCTTCCTCCTCTTCCTCCTCCTCCTCCTCCTCCTCCTCCTCCTCCTCCTCCTCCTCCTCCTCCTCCTCCTCCTCCTCCTCCTCCTCTCTCCTCTCTCCTCTCTCCTGTCTCCTCTCTCCTGTCTCCTGTCTCCTGTCTCCTGTCTCCTGTCTCCTGTCTCCTGTCTCCTCTCTCCTCTGTCCTCTCCCCTCTCTCCTGTCTCCTGTCTCCTGTCTCCTGTCTCCTCTCTCCTCTGTCCTCTCCCCTCTCTCCTCTGTCCTGTCTCCTGTCTCCTGTCTCCTGTCTCCTGTCTCCTGTATCCTCTCTCCTGTATCCTCTCTCCTCTCTCCTCTCTCCTCTCTCCTCTCTCCTGTCTCCTGTCTCCTGTCTCCTGTCTCCTGTCTCCTGTGTCCTGTCTCCTCTCTCCTCTCTCCTCTCTCCTCTCTCCTCTCTCCTCTCTCCTCTCTCCTCTCTCCTCTCTCCTCTCTCCTCTCTCCTGTCTTCTCTCTCCTCTCTCTTCTCTCCTGTCTCCTGTCTCCTGTCTCCTGTCTCCTGTCTCCTGTCTCCTGTCTCCTGTCTCCTGTCTTCTCTCTCCTCTCTCTTCTCTCCTGTCTCCTGTGTCCTGTGTCCTGTCTCCTGTCTCCTCTCTCCTGTCTCCTGTCTCCTCTCTCCTCTCTCCTCTCTCCTCTCTCCTCTCTCCTCTCTCCTCTCTCCTCTCTCCTCTCTCCTCTCTCCTCTCTCCTGTCTCCTCTCTCCTCTCTCCTGTATCCTCTCTCCTCTCTCCTCTCTCCTCTCTCCTCCCTCCTCCCTCCTCCCTCCTCTCTCCTGTATCCTCTGTCCTCTCTCCTCTCTCCTGTCTCCTCTCTCCTGTCTCCTGTCTCCTGTCTCCTGTCTCCTGTCTCCTGTCTCCTGTCTCCTGTCTCCTGTCTCCTGTCTCCTGTCTCCTGTCTCCTGTCTCCTGTCTCCTGTCTCCTGTCTCCTCTCTCCTCTCTCCTGTATCCTCTCTCCTCTCTCCTCTCTCCTATCTCCTCTCTCCTCCCTCCTCTCTCCTGTATCCTCTGTCCTCTCTCCTCTCTCCTGTCTCCTCTCTCCTGTCTCCTGTCTCCTGTCTCCTGTCTCCTGTCTCCTGTCTCCTGTCTCCTGTCTCCTGTCTCCTCTCTCCTCTCTCCTCTCTCCTGTCTCCTGTCTCCTGTCTCCTGTCTCCTGTCTCCTCTCTCCTCTCTCCTGTATCCTCTCTCCTCTCTCCTCTCTCCTCTCTCCTCCCTCCTCTCTCCTGTATCCTCTGTCCTCTGTCCTCTCTCCTCTCTCCTCTCTCCTCTCTCCTCTCTCCTCTCTCCTCTCTCCTCTCTCCTCTCTCCTCTCTCCTCTCTCCTCTCTCCTCTCTCCTCTCTCCTGTCTCCTGTATCCTCTGTCCTGTCTCCTCTCTCCTCTCTCCTGTCTCCTGTCTCCTGTCTCCTGTATCCTCTGTCCTGTCTCCTCTCTCCTCTCTCCTCTCTCCTGTCTCCTCTCTCCTGTCTCCTGTATCCTCTGTCCTGTCTCCTCTCTCCTCTCTCCTCTCTCCTGTCTCCTGTCTCCTTCCTCCTTCCTCCTCCTCCTCCTCCTCCTTCTCCTTCTCCTCCTCCTCCTCCTCTCCTCCTCCTCCTCCTCCTCTTCCTCTTCCTCTTCCTCCTCCTCCTCCTCCTCCTCCTCCTCCTCCTCCTCCTCCTCCTCCTCCTCCTCCTCCTCCTCCTCCTCCTCCTCCTCCTCCTCCTCCTCCTCCTCCTCCTTCTCCTCCTCCTCCTCCTCCTCCTCCTCCTCCTCCTCCTCCTCCTCCTCCTCCTCCTCCTCTTCCTCCCTGGTCACTTCCCAGCAGCTGAGTTCCTTCCAGCCGAGCTGTGGTTCGGTGAAAACAAACCACAGATCCAAAACTTCCTGCGGCCGCCCCCCCGCTGCCTCATGGGCAAAACACGCATCGACCAGATTCTCAGAACCGGCTCAGATCCAGATTTCACCTTCCCATCTTTCTCTTCTTCACTCTCTGAAACTATGACCTCTTATTGTGGAGATATGGACAGTGACTGCTCTCCTCTCCACTTCTGTTACTGTACAAACTGATGGTTATTCTGCAGTTAGATGTGAAACTGCTTATTGGAAACAGGTAGAAACCACAATCTTTACCTCGTGGTAACGCAACGGACGTACACACAAGTGTGTGTCTCCGAGCCGCACAGGAAGGGAGGACGTCTCTGGTCCCATGTCCCAGATTGGCAGCAGGGAAGCGTCCCGCCCCTCTACTTCCTCTTTTCCTGTCTGCAGCCACTTCCTGTCCTGCCCCTCGCCGGAGTCACCGGCTCAATCACCGGAAACCTCACCGGCGTGGAGTGTGTGTGTCTGTGTGTGTGTGTGTGTGTTCAGACATGCGAAAATTTGTCTGTTTACAAAATGACACAGAAAAATGATTTCTGAAGTAATAGAACGCTTGCTGACTTCAATGCTGCTTTCCCCTCTAACTTTATAATATTGTATTTTACAATTAAATGTAGATAGCCTGTTATATATTTGAAGACCAATGTCGTCTGTATGAATATGAGAATGAAAGAACAAGGAAATGTTTGGACAATCTGAAGTGGTGCATAGCTGTTAATATTGAGGTTATATAATATATAGTAATTGTTGATTTTCAATCATAATTAATGACGTCTGTAAGTACACACTTAAATATATTTCCCATATTAAAACACTCATTCTCGCCAGAAGTGCCTTTTGAGTACTTAATGCTTTATGTACTAATTTCTAGATTATTTCTGATTATTAATTGATTACAGATTCTCTTCCATAGAAAAATCCAGATATTTGACTGATTTAGATTTTCTGGTGAATATTGCGACTCACAAACAGGAAGTTGAACGGGTCAGCTTCCTGCTCGGTTTCCCTTCAGGGACTCGTGTCTCTGTTGTGTCTCTGAACGTTGTCGTGTCTGAAGTTCATGAACCGACTTGATCCCAGAAGATGGAACCAGTGTTCAGTTTAAATTATTATCATATCATTATCACAAATTATCATTTTAAACCCACTGTCCTTGTGTCTGTTATACATTTCAAATATCCTACAAATGCTAAATATGGAGTATAGTTTCTTAAAGGGACTAAAATACTGTACAGTTGAGAAAATATGGACTGATGAAAAGTCAGGCAGGGTGGGAGAGGGATTGTGTGTGTGTGTGTGTGTGTGTGTCTGTGTGTGTGTGATTCGGGCATGGAGCCGTTTTTCTTCTTTCTCTCCTTGTTGAAAACATTTATGCGATAGCGGCGTGATCGCAGACGGAGTGCGTTTGTTTTGTCCGAGACGTTTTCCCCCCCCGCTGTGCAGCTCAGTGTCCTTCATCATCCTGCTGGTCACTGTGAAAACAAACACACAACACTGTCCACAGATGGACACACGAACACACACTCTGACACACGTGTTTTGCCTTAAATCCACATGAACCTGAACTTGTTTACATGATGGTGTATTGGTATCAGAACTAGTTTTACTCTCTAATATCAGCGTCCTCCTCCAGAAATCCATGTTTTTCAGGCTGTAGTTCAAACAGTACAAGTCAAATAAGGATAAATATTTCTTCTTACAGTGTTTCCAAACTTATTTGAACTCTGTCTGAAGTTGAAAAACATTAATAACATTGATGCACACACACACACACACGGGCAGCTCTCAGAGTCCAGGGCCGTGTTTCTCATACAAACCGGCTCGTTCCAGCAGTGAGTGATAGGCCGAGGGTCCGAGTTAAACAAGCAGAGACCCTTCAGTATTTATCTCTGGAGCCGGTCAGCTGTGTTTTCTGTCTCGTGACCTTGTCCAGGTGATGATGACGATGCTGCCTCACCCGGCCTCGGCTGATGTCCTTCGTTTATCAGTTATCTCTGTGGACAGAGTTTCAGGAATAATAATAAGAATGTTAGAGATATTGTAGGAAAACCAGTATTTCCTCTCGGAGTGTCTGCTCCTCTGTTTTCCTCTCTTCCTCTGTCTCTCCGCTCCCCATGGTCATCCAAGGCAAACAAGCAGGCAGCAGGAGATTGTGTGTGTGTGTGTGATTTGTGTGTGTGTGTGTGTGTGTGTGTGATTTGTGTGTGTGTGTGTGTTGCTGGACAGCAGGAGACAGAGCACTGGGTTCATGGGAATACATAGCGGGTGTGCTGGTGCATTTGTGTTAACTACTCTCCTGTTGAGCTCAGTTGAGACCGGAGGTTAAGACACAAAAACTCATCGGAGTTAATTGGAAACAGACACACACATTACAACAGAGCCTTACCTTTTGTACAAACCCATGCACAATAACACAATAACACAAAAACACACATGTACGCTCATCAACCTTTTATTTCCTACCAAAGATCTGCCAATCAAAGTTCTTGGCAAAGCTTCCTCTCTCGTAAACTCTGCTCGACATCATCAAACAAACGCACAACCGGCCAAGTTGAACTTCACCGTGCAGGTTCTTTCACCTGCTACACAAACAGACTGATTCCTCATGAACTCAGCTACACAATGATGTTAGTTACATGTTCTTAGTCCTATTTGTTTCCATGCACTATTCCTACTGAACATCCAACCATCAGAAGGTTCCTATGTGCCTCCTGCAGTCTGGGTTCTGCACGGATTATAAAAGTCAGTTCGACCTTCTCTGTGTGACACACAACTGTGATTGTCGCAGCTGATATTTATCTAAACTATCTGTAGCACCAGCATCAGTCCCCCCCCCCCCCCCCCCCCCCTCTGACTCACACACCCATAGGCTCAGGGCTGTTCAACAAAGACAGAGTAGCCTTTGTCTTTCAAGTAAACATAAGTATTCTCCTCCTCGTGCACGTTGGCTCGGCTCAGCTGTGTGTACATCTGCTCGAGCCTGTGTGTGTGTGTGTGTGTGTGTGTCTGTGTGTGTGTGTTTGTGTGTGTGTGTGTGTTTGTGTGTGTGTGTGTGTGTGTGTGTCGCCCACAGACCTTCTGAAGTCCTCTCTAGTGACACAAATTCAAATGTTCCATGGAATCGTGGGTAGAAGTTATTACAGCATGTTTTCAGAATCAGTTCGCCCAATCTATCTATTAATCTAATAATCCCTCATTTCATACGCGGGTTTCCATCGTGTGTAACGTTCAAGAAAAACAGGTCGCGACCCCGGGTTCTTTTCTTCAGAGCTTTAAAATCTTTAAAGCCACATCTCCTGCTCTGGTGTCATCGCAATTACATCATGTGGTGGAATCTATGGGGAGAACTCACAACCCTCTGCAGAAGAAGACAATGACCCTCAGTCGAAAGCTCAGAAAAAAGCCTGGGTTCTTTTCATGGCCGGTTCCGAACAGGTGAACATGTGATGATCATGGACTCGGGTTCCTGAGCTGGTTCTGCTGAGTCATCGGAGTCCAGAGCTTTCAAAACACCCGCCGCATATGCACTGACGCACTTGTGGTCCAAACCCGGCCACTGAGTTTGTTTTGCTCCTCGTGGCACCGACTCACGACCAATTCCCCAGAAATGCATTCTTTCATCTGACGTGCGCTGGTTTTCACTTCTGCCTGAACCCACTCGCTGGGTTTCCACCTGTTTTTCTTTTTCCGTGTTGGCTGGTTCTGTTTTCGTGGAATTGGGCCGACGCTGCCAGGAGCCTTCGGTATTTTGCTGAAATCATCTCAGACTTATTTATTCAAGTTGGTGAGGGCCCGGGCCGTCTCAGTGGAGGTTGGACTGATTTGTGGTTTCGTCTTCTGGGCTCCGCGTTGCAGTTTCTTCTCTTCACGTGAACCAGACTTGACTGTCTCATACACTCGTTTGTGTTCATGCAACTTTCAAGACAACACACAGAGTTCAGGGGATATAAAGAACATGTGTCTCGACGTTCATGCTTCCCAGAGGATGAATGAGTTCAGTGAATCCCTTGACTTTCCTGGTCCTGGTTAAATCAGAATTAGGTGTGTAGCTTAAATAAATGTATATAATGCACAATATAGTGAATAAATCAGTAAAATATAAAAGTGGATTTGTGGGTCAAGCAGAGGGGAAACGAGTTTGTTGCTCGATATTCAGAAAGTTTGGTTTGATTTCTTTATTTCCCCTCGTTTTTCGGTGTATTCCCCTTTTTTCTTTTTGAGGAATGATCCGTGAAAGCCTGAGTAAACATTCATCATCAGTCAGTTTCCCAGTCGGATTCTTCAAAGTCCAAAAACGGATTCCGATATTTTCCAGGAAAGCAGCTGCATTCTTTCAAAAAAGAAAAGAAAGAAAAAAACAGACAAAGAGGAGAAAGTGTTCTCTGGCGCTCGGCTGCAGCGACTCTGTGCAGATGTGAACGTTTGACTGAGAGAAATTAAACGTTATTTCATAATCCAATCTGTAGCTCCCAAGTAGTTCACACGAGGCCAGAGGTCTTTGTTAGAAAACGGGGTTTTATTTCCAGGTCGAACCAACCCGTGAGAACTGGGTTTAGAGAGAAAAATAAATGAAAATAAATACAAATTCACAATATGCAAATGTCCGTTTTTACAGCAGCACAACAGGTGTTACATTACACCAAAAAACACTTCACACACACCTCACATACAGCCCGCAGCTCAATATTAACTTGCACATTTACAAACTTAACTTACATAAACATATTCACAACTTTACATAGTATGCAAATCACTATCACGCACCACCATGCAATTGAAAGCAACACAATAAAATCGTTCACATTCTTCTTAGATATAAATAAATGATAAACATACCTCGTCCACTGCTTACTACTTGAGGGAATCTTATCTTATTGCTTGTCCTTTATAGTTTTTTCTTCTTCTTCTTATGTGCTTTTACTTTTAACTTTAATTTATAGCTTATTGATTGTGCTGCTTCTTTCGCGCTGTTTGGCTAGGTACGTCGCTTAAAGGTGTGGTGTAGGAAACATATGACGGCGGCAATTAGTTCCGCCCCAGTGCCATTATAACCAGTAGGAACCAAAAACGGGAGGTTAACCAACTAAACAAACTGCCAATGTGCGGCAGTTACACAATCCATCTAAATGTGTTTGTAATGATTTATTTGTGACTAATCTCTTCCTCTCTTTCTGTGTGTGTTTAGTTTTTTACCAAATACGGACCCGACTACTCGCTGGAGATCAGCCCGAGCTGCCGACCGGACCGGAACGACACCAAACACCTGGACCAGGTCCTCGGCACCATCAGAGGTGTGTGTGTGTCTGTGTGTGTGTGTGGATGGGTGTGATGTGGATGCACAGGTGTGGTTGAGGGCGTGGTGTGTAAACAGTTGTGTGTGTCTGTTGGTGTGCGACTCTCTGAACCATCTCTCACCTAAAGCCCTTTTGTCCCCGGCTCTTTATTAACTGTGGTTTCCCGCTCTGCTCTCGTCCGTGCGGCTTGTTCCTCTTCTTCTTCTTTTTGTTTGTTCTCGTCCTTGTGGTTCTTAACAGCCGTTTGTGTGTGTGTGTGTGTGTGTGTGTGAGTATTGTGTCGACCCGGCTCTTTTTACCCACAAGCCCCCTTGACCCGATTCGGGGTCTCTCCACACATGTGGTGTTTTCTATTTTTGCAGCATTGTGTTTCTATACGTTCCCTTCATGTTTGTGTGTTCTCCTGCGAGCGAGTGTCTCCGGCTCTTTGGAGTTCTGCGCTGACAGCCAGACGAGACCCGACCGACCGGGTGAATCTGAGGCGAAGGGTTCGAGCGGCGGGAGAGAGAGAGCGAGTGGATGTGAGGTCGGGAGCTCGCCGCAAAGAGAAACAAGCGTGAAGCTCGGCGCTCGGTGGAGTTCACGCCCGGAACATCAAACCCGGCTCAGCCCAGTTTCCAGAGAAGTAGGAAATCTGTTTTGGTGCAGACGTGTGATAGATAGATAGATAGATAGATGGATAGATGGATGGATGGATGGATGGATGGATGGATGGATGGATGGATGGATGGATGGATGGATGGATGGATGGATGGATGGATGGATGGATGGATGGATGGATGGATGGATGGATGGATGGATGGATGGATGGATGGATGGATGGATGGATGGATGGATAGATAGATATATTGACAGATCGATAGATATATTGACAGATAGATAGATAGATAGATAGATAGATAGATAGATAGATAGATAGATAGATAGATAGATAGATAGATAGATAGATAGATAGATAGATAGATAGATAGATAGATAGATAGATTACTTTATTCATCCCAGAAGGGAAATTAAGTCGTACATATATATTTGAATACAATAAAATACAATACAATAGAATAAAATAAGAAATATTGAGGTAGAAAGAATAAAAAAACAAAAGCACAAGATAAAATAAAATAAAATAGGTAGATAAGGTGCAGTGGCAAGATGATGGTAATAGTACTGATGATATGATGGTAATGTTATTGTTAGACAGTAGAAGCAACAGTAAATATAATAGTAATAGTAATATAATGATAATAATTATAACATGTACACATGTATAAATATGTGTATATAGACTTATGTATACAAAGAATATACAGAGAGTATGATACAATATATGATATATAGTAGAGGTATGAATATAAGTATTTGACTATACAATAGGTAATATAATATACTATGAGTGTAAGAATATGTAGACAGAGTGTTCGCCACAGGCCCAAAGGAAACACTTCTTCCTTTTCTTTAGAATCAGGCCCTTTTTTAAAAAGTGCGTCAGCGTTGCTACGGTAACACCTGCCTGCCACTCGACCACTCCGGGGCTTTCAAGGGCCTGAAACTGTTTGGAAAACGCTCGCCTTCACTTCCTCATTGCTTCTTATCAGTCGCTCGATTCGCTGTCGACACGTCAGAGTTCCATCTCGTCCGCTTCTCATTTCCATCCTCGTGCGTCGGGGGTTTGAAAACCAACTGTGGAGTCGCCTCTGCTTCCTGTTTGCCTCGGACGCACAACTGCAAACTCCCACAACAATTCTATCGTGAATTCAGTGACAGAATAAAACTATAAAGGTGGGATTTGTTGTTTTCAAATGTGTTTACCGGAGAGGAAGTTTTCAAATCTCCACTTTAACGGTGGAAGCTGCTGCTCGGACTCAATTAGCAACCGAAGCTTTGTGGATTCAAACAGAACAAGTCGTTGCACCGCAGCGAATCACAACAAGAGCCGTGTTGGAAGCTGGGTCGGGTTTATCCAAACAGCATTAAGCTCCGCCCTCTGAAAAAACTCCAGGTCGCATCAAATCAGAGGAACAGGACTTCTCTCTTTTCTTTTCTTTTCTGCTGGCTCGCGTTAAATCATCACAACCAGAGTCATACGGCTTCTATTAGGGCCGACAGACGGATGAACAAACGGACGGATGGAGGGAGGGAATAGAAGGAGGAGGAGGGATGAGAAATGAAACGCAGACACTCCTGTCGTTTATCAGATCTCTCGTTCTCTTTCTTCCCTTTGCTCGTTCAGACTCAGCTGTCGACTGCTCGTTAGGGAAGGATTCATGTTTTAATTGAAGTTCATCGTTAAGATGATTCAACGTGACTCTTTGTTTTCATCAGACTCTTACATATAATATATTTACAGTATGTGAATCCGGGGGACTTTTTTCTTTCTTGTCCTTCTCCCACTGAAGTTTCCATCCTGCTCTCGACCTGTCACGTCTGTTCAACGTCCTCTCTCTCTTTTCTCCTTTCTCTCTCTTTCTCTTCCACCTCCGTCTTGTCAGAAACCACTTTTCACCAGAACGTGGTTGTGTCACCGAGCGTTTCAACAAGAACGTGACAGCATTAGGGTTTTAAAGGCCGTGGAGTCAACGTACGTGTCTTTTTGTGTCTGCCTGCGATTAAGAGAAAGATCCACATGTCTGCTAACTCCACTAATGCAGACACACACACACACACACACACTCACAGACTCACATGCACACACCTCTAGGCAAACATATCCACATGACCTCATCGGGCTGGATAAGTGTTTTTCTGGGTTTGGAAGTGCTGCTCTGCTTATAAACATTGGTTTCCCCGAGAAACTGGGCAGTGTGAGGGTTTGTATGTTTGCGTGCATTTGTGCAAGTGTGTGTTTGCACGTGTGTGTGTGTGTGTTTGTGTCCACATCTGCTCTGTCTGCTGGCTCGTATGAACTGTAACGTTTTGAATCTTCAACTTCTAATCCCCCTCAAAGTCCTTTCTCTTCTTCCCATCGTGGTTCAGCATGTGTGATGTCTCGGAGCCAGATGTTGAACTCGCTGTGACGATTAAAGCAGAGTACGCAATTTTTTAAACGATGCAGGACAGAAGTGATATGAAATCTGCCATCTTGCACTGTTGAAGTAATTTAATTTACAGCTAACGTGGCCACGGTTGACTTATTCACATGTATGTTAACGACAGATGGTTTGGCGTGTGGCAGCTTCCGTGTTTGAACGTTAGCACCGATGCTAACGGTCGGTGGCGCCGGATGAAAAGTCGCCGTGTCACCAACTCCCAGTCGATCCAGTTCAGTTCAGTTCAGATCATAAAAGTCCGGCTTTTATTGTTGTTCCGACATAAACTGTCCAGTTAGTGTGTTTGTGAGACTGAACTCATTACAGCCACTGGGACGAGCATTAAAACCTCGAGACGATTCAGAAGCACAAGAGCCAGTGAGCTTTATGGATCTTTAAATGTTCATTTTAGGGAGTTACTCACTCTTTCCTTTTGTTTCTCTCAGTCCCTCTCACACACACACACACACACACACAGACACACACACACACTGGGGCTTGTAAAACGTCAGTATTAATTAAAATGTGATTTTTATTCAGGGATTGTCCGAGGCGACAGCAGCTGTTTGTGTATTCACTGTCCTCTGTTTACGAGGCTCTGCTAGTGTGATTTCCCCTGGGCCTGTGTGTGTGACTCTGTGTGTGTCTGTTGGTGTGTGTGTGTAAACTGCCAGCCGTTACTGTGTGATTGTATCTTATATTATCTGTGTGTGTCAGCAGGGAAATACTGCAGCATCTTTACATCCTTCCAGCTTTTGCACGTTAATTCTTCCTTGTGATGACATGTCCCACCCACACACACACACACACACACACACACACACTCTAACACACACAAACACACACACTCTGACACACACACACCTTCACAGGGTCCTAATTTACATCTGACGCAAAGCAGCACCAGGCCACTGTGTGTAGTCACTGTGAGTTTCAGACCGACACTGTTCTCATTTCCAGGTCCAGCGCCCACGTTGTTTAAATATCAGATGCAAAGAGGTCCGGCTCATTGTCGGGGGGGCTGCTACCTCAGTCAACCAATCTATTGTCTTGTGTTTTATTCATTAATATTTGTTTGTTTTGGGCCCTTTGCTCTCATTGAGAGGACACCTGGAACCCGGAGGTGACACAGGGATTGGTTAATTGCTTGTTCCACCTTCAACACACAGAAGATTCTTTAACAGATGAAGAACACGTTTCTGAACAATGCAGCTCATTCAGCGACCTGGTTTCCCAGAATTTGCTCCTGAGTTCAGTTATAGATCATTTAATTAGAGCCACTCAGTAGTAACAGACATTTTCACTAATTTCTCAGATGTATTTAAATGAAAGAAAGTTAAAAATCAAACCCCTGGATCCTCCTTGTGTCAAAATCCTCGACTTAATGTAACTGGTTCTTTCTCTTTCATGGAAATCTGTTCAGTAGTTTGTGTGTCATCCTGCTGACAAACACACAAATGGACCCGGGGGTGGGGGGGAAACACAACCTCTCGCCTTTCACACAAAGATTTACAAGCAGGACACACAACGCTGTGATGGATGAAGTTCTGCAGGTTGTAAATATCCGCGGTCGCTCGTCACTTCGGCAAAATTCCCCATCGTCCACATCTGGAAAGGAAAGAGAAGTGAGAGAGTGGATTCAGGGGGCGAGCAAGAAGAAAGATGATATTTCTACATCAGTAGTTTGTTGTTAGAAATTAGTTTCAGGTTTTCAAACTCTCAGGTTTATGTCAGATTGTTTGTTTGATCCGACCTCTGATCCCAAAAACCCTAAATCTTCAGTTTACAATGATTCAAAACACGTTTAAAGAATCTAAAACTTTTTATTGATCTGATTCTTCCTCGGCTCATCAGAAGAGTTTGGTTATTAAAACACATTTCTGTCTGTTGACTTATTGTTTGAACAGCTGAAAACTGCATTACATTGCATTTTGCATTTCACTTTTTACTTCACTTTTTATATCTTTTATCTTTTTTTATATTTTTATATAGATATTTTTATGTCTAAATTAATGCTACCTTGTATAAATATTAGAAAAAGTGAGTAAATAAGAAGTAAATAGTGAGTAAATATATATTGTTTTTTTTATTATTATTATTGTTTTTCTCATTTGTGGTGTATTTATTGTGTTTTTATGTTTCTATGTTCATTGTTTGCACCAATAACCAGAGCAGATTCCAGGTCGGTGTAAACCTACTTGACAATAAATACCTTCTGATTCTGATTCTGATTGAAAAAAGTAAAAGTACCCACCAAAAATTCAACTTAAGTAAAAGTAAAATTACCCATTTCAAAAACTACTCAAAAAATTACAAAGTACACAAAAAAACGACTCAATTACAGTAACGTGAGTAAATGTAATTCGTTACTTTACACCTCTGCTTTTAAGAATCTAAAACTATGTATTGATCTGTTTCCTGCTCGGCTCATCAGAAGTGTTTGGTTATTAAACACATTTCTGTCTGTTGACTTATTATTACATTACATATCATTTAATTTAGCTGACGCTTTTATCCAAAGCGACTCACAATAAGTGCAACAACCCCGAGGGAACAAACCAAGAACAACAAGAATCAAGAAAGTACAATTTCTTCAAAAATAAAGCAAAACTACAAAATGCTATTAGTAAGTGCCATTTAAGTGCTAAAATTTTTTAGTATTTTTATTTTATTTTTTATTCAAGACTTATTGGTTGAACAGTTGAAAACAGACAGAAGAAGCGAGGGATGAGTCAGAAGAAAAGAAAGTTACACAACAAGTTTGTCCTGAGATAAAAGTTCATGTTTAAATAAATATAGATATTTTTAAGTAAATATCCCCGGGGCTGTTTTCCTGTCGGGAGCCAACTTCCTCTTTTCCTGTTTTCATCTCACATCGTGATTCTCTGAAACTTTTCCTCTCGTTGCCGTAGAAACAGAAACTGCCTTGTCAGCGCCTCTCTCTCTCTCTCTCTCTCTCCTCCGGGTGGAGATAACGTGTTTTGTCAACTGTCGGCCGTTAAACTGCCGTCAGATAAAAAACCTGAAGAGACGAAAACCAAGAAACTAAAAACACACAGTGAAGTGTTGAAGCTCTTCTGTTGTCACGGCAGCAGAACATGACTCAGCACACAGACCCACAATGGCCGAGCGACAGGACATCCTCCCTCACTGCCTCAGAGGAGGGCAATAACTCATCCAACCCAAGTGTGTGTGTCTGTGTGTGTCTGTGTGTGTGTGCAACATGTTTATTTTTCACAAGCAGGCAATTTAACATAACAATAGACCCACAAAGAGGCTTTGTTGCATCGTTACATAGAAAGTAAACCGACGACTAGACTTTTTAATGAGGCTATTGTGTCGGCTCGTGTGTGCGTGGGTGTGTGTGTGCGCTCTTTGTGTTACTTAACGTTGTCGTTTCCATACTGATCCTGTATTTGCATTGTCTCGTGTCACTGCTTCCATCTTGTGTTTGTTTTTTCCTGTTCATTTGTGTATTTGTCCTTGTTTTGTTTCCCACTTATAATGTTTCTTCCTCCCTGTTTGTGTGTGTGTGTGAAGGGGGGGGGGGGCTGGGTGTTGCTAGTTGTGTACATGTGTGTTATAACATGTGTGTTCACCCCCCCAAACCTCTCATTTCTCTCTCTTTCTCTTGTTTACAGGGAATTTAAAGAATGTGGTTTAGGAGCCGGCGGACTCGGCCTCCTCTACAAACACACACACACACCATCACACATTCAGACACACAAACACACACCATGTTTCCAACCCAGGTCGACGCTCGGTGGCTCTAATGAAGACAACATGGAGCGGACCCCTTCGGCCCCCGAGGCGACGGAGGGATGGAGGCAGCGAGAGGAAAACATGAGCCGAGTGTTTCCAGAGGATAACAGTTTAATAAGGGGGGGGGGGGGTGATGTGGTCGCTGTTTTTAATCCTGTGTTTTTTGTTTTGTGTTTTTCGAGAAGCTACAGTTTGTGCGTTTCCTGTGAACACGAGAGAGTTTCTACAGTTCTCGGTGAGGTTATGTAAACCTGAATTACATTTGAACCTAAATGGAAGAAACAGATTTCTTCAGGTGTCCGGTTCCACGGTCACCCCGGTGCTGCTGTGATTTCAACCCCCCCGAGGACCCATAAGCGCTAAAACAGACATAAAACCAAACACCCCCCTCTCTGGGTTTCTGAGCCCGTCTGGAAAAGTCCTGAAAAGCATCGGAGACGTCCAGAGTCTCTTTCGAAAGTTTACAAACAAACGGTTCTGGAGAAGTTTTGGAATAAAAAAACAGCCGGTTGCAGATTTTAAAGTTTTATTTGCTCGGTCTCGTTGTTTTGACCCCCGAGCAACAATCTGCAAATTAAACATCTGGAGCCAGTTTGGAATTTTAAATGGAAGAAATGTTGGGAAGGTTAAAAAAGTTCCACAGACAGACAATAACAGAAGGATTAAGAGAGAGAGAGAGAGAGTCAGGAGCTGATGCTGGTTCAACTAAACAACTTTAAATGACAAATATCTCAGAAGTAAAGTACACAATAAAGTACACAACTGTGTGAATCACACACCGGCCTTTCATCTGTCTTTGATGTTTCCAACTCAATCAGCACTATATGGTCAAAAGCTCCAGAGAAAGTTACTAAGTGGATCTTGAGTAAATCCTGAATCTGTTATTGTTACTGTTCAATATTCAAATCTCAATAACTGTTTCTGTTTTTGTATTTTTTTTGTATTTTTTGTTCTTGCACGTTTCTTTTTTAAATAAGTATAAAGACTAAAGGAAAATCCCGTCTCTTGGAAACTTGGTATCAAACAAAAACCTTTAAAAAGTTAAATTCCCTTTGTGTTTGATTCTCTTTATGTGTATTTGACAAAACTCCATCTGTCAATCGACCAATTTTTTTATAAACCCGCTGCAGATAAACGTTCAATCCTCAATATTTCAGGAAGTGAAAGGTTTGATCTCATAACTTTGACATGTTTTATGCGTTTGTTTTCCGTCCGAGTGGTTTTGATGTGCACGACCACGGACACTTGTTGAAATAAAAGCCGGGACGGCGTGTTGTTGTCGTGTGTCTCCTCCGTGTTCCAACACGTGATTTATGTTTCTTAATAGAGGCTTTAATGGGGCCGGCGTTTGAAAGAGGAACCACAAATGTCAGCCAGGTTCCTTTAGAAGTGATGTTCCCCAAATTAATGGCCTGGAAATTCACACCAAATGTAGGAGTCGCCCCTCGAGAGCCGGCATGTGCTGCACAGAAGTGAGCTTACAAGTGTGTGTGTCTGTGTGTGTTTGTGTGTGAGGATTCCCTGTGATCTTTACGAACACTGCTGTGGTCACCGCGGCGGTTTGAGCCCAACGAAGCCGGAGCAAATGAAACTCATTACACCGTTTACGAGCTCAGAAAAAGGAGAGGCCATTGAAATCCTATCTTGTAAACTAGTCGGGGGGGGTGGATGGGTGGGGGGGGCTTTGTAATCATGAGCAATGTGAGAGAGTTGTGTGTGTTTATGCTCTGAAGAGTCAAATTAGAACAACTCGAGGGGCCCCAGGAGGTTTGAGGGCCCCACTGGAAATCCTGGATTGTGCTTTTTTCGTTTTTTTTTGGGGGTCCGGTTCTGACCCAGGTGGTCCCGGTTCAGGAGGAAACTGTTGAAGGTGTTAGGGTTGTTTACGGTTTGGAAGTAGAGACAAACAAAACTGTAAAGTGTCACCGATACCGAAAAAACGAGTGAGAGAGGAACAAGAATCAGAATCAGAAAGGATTTATTGCCAAGTAGGTTTACACCTCCCTGGAATTTTCTTTGGTAAAAAGGTGCAAACATTGAACATAAAGCATAAAAACACAATAAGTACTTCACATAAAAAAGAAATAACTGTATATAAAACAAAACAAAAATATATACAAGATATAAAAAGTCAAATGAGAAAGTCTTTGTTTTGTCTTTTTCTGATTTACCGGGTGAAACATTTTGTTAATTTGAGCTAATTTCTACCAAACTAACATCAAACTGTAACGACATAAAGAGGCAGAAGAGGAGAAGTTAATCATCACATGACATCATCAGAAACTTCAGCAGTTTGAGTTGTGTAACTTTTATCCCTGCTCTGGTTTGTGTGGAATCTAAACGACTGGGAACAAGTCTACGGATCTTTTCTGTAATTTTTTAAAAACACATAAACCAGTCGAGTGATGCAACTCGATCTGGAGAAGGACAATCCTGGATTCTGGTTCTGACCCAGGTGGTCCCGGTTCAGGAGGAAACTGGGTGTTTGGGTTGTTTACGTTTGGAAGAAGCGACAAACAAAACTTTAAAGTGTCACCGATACCGAAAAAAGGAGTGAGAGAGGAACGAAGGTGCAAGAAGATTCAGAGAAAGTCTTTGTTTCGTGTCTTTTTCTTCACTATTTGAAATGAGCACTATTTGAAATTAGCTCAAATCGTGTTAATTTGAGCTAATTTCTACCAAACTAACATTTCCCAGTTAGCGTTGTGTAACTTTTATCCCTACTTTGGTTTGTGTGGAATCTAAACGACTGGGAAACAAGTCTGCAGGAGCTTTTCTGTCATTTTTTAAAAACACATAAACCATCCGAGTGATGCAACTCGATCTGGAGAAGGAGAAGCTGTCGTCCAAGTCGTTTCCTTTCCCAGTCGGCCGAGCTGCAATTTGTCTCTGGCGCACGTTTCTCTCTTCCTCTAGACGCACACAGATTAATTTTTTCCGATATATGAAAATGGAAGCTGGTGTTGGAATCGTCAGAGTGAGTTTTTTGGATTCAGTCGAGCTCCATCACGAGTTTCAGTGCAGTTGAATCCTGGCGCCTGGTGACTTTGGATCCATTTGAGCAAAGTCCTTCAACCCTCTGGAGTCTCAGGACAGTTTTCCGACTGTGACCCAAGAGTTTTATTCAAAAAGACATTTTGAACACGTGGTTTATTTCTGTCTCTTTGTTGCATTGAACGCACTTTCACTACGAGAGAGACACAACTTGTCCAACGACTTGTATGCAAATCCTCATCGGCCTCTCCACAGATCTGTGTTGGACCCAAAGAGTCGTTGAGATAAACCAGAGGCCCGTCCTTCCTCTTCCTCTTCCTCTTCCTCTTCCTCTTCCTCTTCCTCTTCCTCTTCCTCTTCCTCTTCCTCTCTGTGCTTCCCCCTGGTGAACACCTTCATTGGTTGTGTTAAACGTTTGCATCGGTGTTGTGTAACCTTTGTGTGAGTCTACATGCTTCGGCTGTTTGTGTTGCAGAGATGGAAATCACAAACGGTTTGTGTTGAATTTGCATAACGTCTCCCTGGAGGGGGGGGGGAACAAAGCTCCAGGGGGGGGGCTGGGCCTATACGTCTTCCTCCTCCTCCTCCTCCTCAACATGTGAAGTGTCTGCGGTCAATGGGGGGGGGGGATTTACTCGCACAATAAAGACAGATGCCAGCTTTTATCTGCTGAACGCGTGGCACTCCAGCGCTCGCCGCTCGCTGTTGGCGCGTAATGACGTCCTCCCTCTGCTGAGCATTGAACCGGCGGTGAATGGGTAATGGGCTGTTTAGCAGGAGGGATTTCCCCCCCCCCCTTTAACAACACTTTCAGTGATTATTCTTTTTCCCCCAAACAGCCTTTGTTTGTCCCTTATGAATAAAATCGACCAAGTTGACCCGTGAGGTCACAGGATTCTGGATTTAATCTTCTGCAGGTGACAAACTTCTGAACATTAATAATCCAACTAAATTGATGAGTTATCTTTAGTGTAAACTTTTATTTATTTAATAAGGGACTGGAGAAGCCTTTATTTTATGTGTTATTATATAAAAACTTCTCATTTCAAGAACTTTACGGCCTCAGTTTGTTTTCTCTGTTATAAGAGTTTCATTATGAATCATTTCCTAAACTAATATTCACATCCTGACGCCTCCACGACTCATTAAATAACTGATTCTGAGGATTCTGTGTATTTCTAACTAACATTAAGTTGTTTTTATTGACGATAAAAATACACAATCACCATAAGCAGAACACAAACACTGAAAACGTGTCCATTAGTGGAGATGTGACATGCAGACGTCATGTGAGAAACTACACACAGACTTTCCTCTCTCTCTCTCTCTCTCTCTCTCTCTCTCTCTCTCTCTCTCTCTCTCTCTCTCTCTCTCTCTCTCTCTCTCTCTCTCCCTTTCTCTCTTCCTCTGAAGTGGTTCATTTGTTTACAGCAGCGATGAAAACCCGGAGGACGGATTCCTGCAGATGTGGAGCCGGACGGATCATTTTATTTGTTTTTATGTTTTCAAATCATCTAAAAGAACAATTTGGTTGAATTCCATTGAGCTGCTTCAAGGTCCTGCTCCACACACAAATGAAACAGTGTGAATACAACACAAGCCGTAGTTAGTGTTGGTTATTACAACTGTCTTTTACTGCTAATTATAATAATAGTTTTATTTGTAGAGCACAAACACTGAACAAGCTCCTTAAATGACTCACACCAACTTTGAGAAACATTAATTTGTACTTTGACTTTTCTGGGATCAGACGACAAATGTTCGGACAGAAAATCGTGACCCAAGCTTTACTCCAAATGTTACCTGGGATATTTTAATCTAATTTTTGGAAAGTAAAGAGGAAGTGGAGACATGTCGACTCATCGTTATTTACATTCTGTGATTAACACCACAAAGAAAACTCTATGGAAAGTCATAATTTGTAAGATCTTCTCCACCCTGATCCCCTGGAAGTCCAGATCCTGGTTTTGTGAAAGGCAGCCACTCTCTCTCACACACACACACACACACACACACTGATACCCTCCACACACCCAGCAAGCAGCTCAGTGAGGAGCTCGTTGAGGAGCTGGAGGATCTGAACTCAGTCCGGGTGGAAGCTCTCGTTTCTCCAGATGCTCTCACGCACGTTGGACCTTCTGGATCTGAGACTCTGAGTTTCCAGGAGCTTTCCTCACCAGGTTGGTTCGTTTGTCTGGTTTGTGCACATGCATTCAGAGTTGTGTGTCACTGTGTGTGTTTGTGTTTGTGCTGTAAATCTGTCTCTCTCTCCTGGAGTGTTTACATGAGACTTTAAATGAGGTCAAGCGGTTTGAGCCTGAAGAGGTTTGGAGGAAAAAGCTTATTTGCAATTTACATTTTCTGTTTCGTTAGTTAGATAAATTCGGTTTAACTCTGTTTATTATCTTTATTGCAGAAGTGAAATACTTCCTGCAAAACCAGTTTTAATAAGTCTAATTACATCTCACCTGCAAGAACAACCGTATTTTATTATGTGACCTATGATTATTAATTCGATTTGCTGTATTAATTGGAACGTTTCCTATTTGAAAGAGTGAAGTTTTACTATATTGAAACTTGAGGGAAGTGAAGTTAAATCTGTTTTTCCTCATTAACCGTTTTAATTGTGGAAGTTGAAAGCAATTAAAGCAGTGAATGCGTCACGCTGGGACAACATATGGTGTGTGTGCGTGTGTGTTTGTGTGTGTGCGTGTGTGTGTGTGCGCGTGTGTGTGTGTGCGCGTGTGTGTGTGAGTGTGTGTGCGTGGAAGAGAAAGGAACAGCCAGACTGACGTTTCAATTTGCTTGTCACACTTTAATTGTGTAATTGAAACCTCTTTGGTGTGTGTGTGTGTGTGTGTGTGTGTGTGTGTGTGTGTGTGTGTGTGTGTGTGTGTGTGTGTGTGTGTGTGTGTGTGTGTGTGTGTGTGTGTGTGTGTGTGTGTGTGTGTGTGTGTGTGTGTGTGTGTGTGTGTGTGTGTGTTTGCTGCATATAATTCCCTTAAATAATATACAGCCTAATGGTTTTGTCCATCAAACAGGTGAAAACACAAACTTTTCACTTGACACTGATCTCAAACAAAGAAACGATAATTTCAGAAACTGGAAGTAGAAAACTTTGTATTTGTTTTCTTTAAAATTATTAATGAACAAGATTCTAACGAGTTTGTTGGGATCTGATGAACTTTCTGTAATTTTGTCTTCTCTTATCTTTTGCGATAATGTAAATATAATGTTATGATATGAGATTTCCTGCTTAAACCATCAGTTGATTCATCGCCTGAAGTGAAATGACAGAAAACTGAGAGGTATTTCATAATTCTTTGGTTTCAGCTTCTGAAATGTGGAAATCTGTCATATTGATCTGTTTTGTAAAACCGTGACTTTCATCTATTTTGGCTCTGGAGCCTAAAAGAATCACTTTGCAGACGTCACCTCGGGCTCTAATGAACTGGGACGGGCGTGTGTGTATTTTTCTGAGTAAATAATTATCCAAAACTGAGATTTTATGACTGTGGAGTTGTTTTATTGTTTTGTGGAAGAGCTGCTGCTCTGGCAGAGGCAGCGGAGTTTGATTGCTTATAATTAGAGAAGCTGCAGTCCGGTCCGCAGCCGAGACGGATAATGAAATCGTTTATAGGGAAACTGAAGCGGGACCGTTTTCACAATCTCATAAAAGTGTTGGAAGAACACAATGAGTCAGGTCAGCTGTGGACAGGAAGAAACACTGGAGCTCGTCCAGCAGCTTCAGACGACTTCATAGTCCAACTCGTCCTCGTCTTAGAGACCGATTCTGATTCGTCTCAAGCTGCAGGACACAACTTCTCCCTCCTGGACGTCCTCAGTCCCACGAGTTCTTAGAAAAAGTCTCATTTATTTAATGAAAATCATCAGCTGGAGCGTTTGAGGACAAACCAGGAATAAAACTTTGGGGACAAATTGATTTTCGTTGAATTGCTTTTCCCCAGAAATAGAAAGTTTCACTCAGACTCTCATGACAGAATGAAAACAAACATGATTCCTCTGGAAGAAAAGATTCCTGATGTAATATTAGTCAAACAGGAATTATTAGATGATTAGAACCAAGTGAAGCTCTTAATGGAACAAAAGTAAAACCTGACAAACATCACTCTGTGAAATATAAACACATTTTTCTTTCAAACAAGCCAAACCCCTTTAAAAATGAAGCATTAATCTAACAAATGTCCTTGAAGTGTCATACAGGGACGGGATTACATTTTTGAATCCCATTCAAAAACAGGTCCCAACAATGGAGACCATTGTAGTTCAAGGTATTTAATGTGGTGTAGGTTTGTGTAAATGTTGGATTATCAATGAAGTAACAAATCCTCGAGTAGAAGTTTCCAGTGGAGTTTAAACTTCCAAACAAACAATTGTTGTTTTGATCAATCCAAGCTGACGACAACTTGCATTTCACGCACTAACTTTTCACATCCACAGGTTGAAACCTTGTTGTCGTGTTGTTAAGATGTGAAAACGCTCTTTTCATTGTGTGTTTGTTGTTTGTCTCCTGGACTCAGTGTGTTGGAAAGCTGCTGAGCGGAGGCACCATGTGCAGCCTGGCCCTGACAGTAATCAGTCAATGAATAATGAACACACAACACACACATACACACACACACACAGACCTGCCATTGACAGCTGTTTGGTATCTTTGTGTGTGTGTGTGTGTGTGTGTGTGTGTGTGTGTGTGTGTGTGTGTGTTAACTCTATCAGTCGAGTGCAGCTGCATGCCTGCCTGTAGCAATTATGTTCTCGCTAAATAAGAGCCAGCGCTGGGAGGAGGGGCTCTGTGTGTGTGTGTGTGTGTCTGTGTGTTTGTGTGTGTGTGTGTGTGAGTGAGTGTGTGTTTCCTTTCAAGTCTATCTTTGTAAGGACCAATTTGAACCTCGGAGAATGAGGACGTTTGGGACGGTCCTCACTCCAAGAGACATTTTCAAAGGGTTGTGTGAGGGGCCCGGGAACGGATCATATGAATGAGGGTCCTCACAAAGATAGAAGTCCAAGGGTGTGTATGCATATGTGTGTCTGTGTGTGTGTGTGTGTGTGTGTGTGTGTGTGTGTATTAATCCACACATGCTGTTTGAACTGTGTGTAATATAAACCAGCACAGGGACTTTAACATGAGCCTCTCGGAGTCTTTCTGCAAGAGGGCTTGAGTAACACACACACACACACACACACACACACACACACATGCTGAAACACACAAACATTGTGTTTCACTGGCCCTTTTTTTACCTCCGCACACATACACACACACAAACACACACACTCCCACATGACCACACATATGCTCTGTTCTCAGGACCCATATGTATTTATCCATCATGTGACCCAATCACTGTTCGAGGTCCTCAAAGGCCCCGTTGTGTTGTGAACTGCACACACACACACACACACACACACACACACACACACACACACACACACACACACACACACACACAGACCTATCAACACTCTCTAAGCCCGTCTGTCTTTCTCCTTGCTGCCTTTTCATGGTTAATTTGCTGCTCAATAGGTCAAGAGGAAAAGCAGACATCAAGCGAATACACACACACACACACACACACAGAGACAGACACACAATCAGTCCTGAGCACGGTGAGTCACGCAGCCGTCCAGGCACCGGTGGCCACGTTGTGCGTTTCCCAGACAGATCTGACTCCAGTGATTTACTGGGTCATAAGAACTCGAGCAACAACACGTCTGTTGTCGAGGTCCTGAAGCAGAAGTGTGTTTATCAGGAAAACGATTTTAAAGAACCTCTGAAGTTATGACTCATCCGTCCTCCAGTCGACAAATGTTCACCACAACACAGACACACTTTCGCCCACATGAGAGTGTGTTGTGCACTATGACTCGTGGGTTCGGCCGTTAACATGTGCGTGTAAAACTTTACGGGACAGGGAAGCTAACAAACGGCTGTTTTACTGTTTATCGTTTATCTTCGATAGGACGTGTGTTCATGACTTCCTGTCGTTATCCACGTGTGTGAGAGCAGAGACCGATGAAGAGCGTGATCATCTTCATCACCTGCCACTGGTTTTCTCACCACGTTAACTCCTCCTCCTCTCGTCCCAGTTTGACCAGTTGGATAACCTCTCTCTCCTCTCTCTCCTCTCAGGCTCTGTGGGTTTCCCCGGTGATGACCTCACTGCTGTTCCCTGGCCACGCCCACGCTGCGATGAAGGACCTCTCCTCCTCCTCCTCTCCTCTCACCACCCTGCTCCACTACCCGTCCTCCAAAACCTCCGCCGCGCCCTTCTCGCCATCCGCCGGCCCCGCCTCCTCGCCGGGCTCCACGCTGTCGTCGTCGGCGCCGCTCTCCAAACCTCCGCCCTTCTGCCTGCAGACGGGTCCGCACCTCATCGCCAGCATGCAGCTGCAGAAGCTCAACTCGCACTACCAGAACCTCACCGGGGCTTCTGCTGGTCACCCGGCGCCCGGCGGAGCTCCGAGGGGCTTCGGACCCTCGCCCCTGGGCTCCGGGAACCAGCTCCTGGGCCCGACTGGAGGCCTGGGCGGGGGCGGGATGGGGGTCGGGATCACCATGGCCACCCAGAGCGCCGGCGCAGGTGGACTTATCGACTTTGACCCGGTGGACGAGGAGGTCCTCATGTCCCTGGTGGTGGAGCTGGGCCTGGACCGGGCCAACGAGCTGCCCGAGCTCTGGCTGGGACAGAACGAGTTTGACTTCATGTCCGATGTGCCGGCCGGGTGCTGACACTCGGGGGGGGCGAAGAGAGAGAGAGGAGCTTCTCTCCCTTGTTTAGTTTTTCTCTTTCCTCTCTTTTCATTGGTCGATAACACGAGGAAACAGGGGAGACACTGAGTGGGAAAGAGAGAGAGAGACATCTGAGACACACTCTAGCTTCTATTTGGCTTTCGTTCTCTCTGTGGACAGATGGAGGAGTCGGTGGAGAAAAGGAACTGGTGATGGAAACCCAGTCTAATGGGATTAAGATGTTTTTCCTCATCACTCCATCATTTTACATTTGTTCATCTAAAGAAGAAAAACACACGAACGAGCAGAAAACCAAAGAGACTTGATTGCTTCTGTCCTCTTCTTCCCATCGCTCCCGGCTGCTGGCTTTATCAAATCCAGAAGGTTTGTCTCGGACGCTCGGGTCAGTTTCCTGGAGACAAACAGGACGGATGACAAAGACACACCTGTTGGACCTGGTCCTCGTCCTCTCCTCCGTGCCGTCCTCTCTCCATCAAGGAAAAAGAAAATGGGAAACCTGACTTTCTGAGGGATTCGCGGAGGACGACAAACACTACGTTTCCTGTTTTCCTTAATGGACAATATTGGACTCGGGTCTCACGGGAAAGAGACTCCTGTCCCCCGGCTCCACAAAGACGCTGATTGTCTGAGAGTTGCTTATCTCAATGTACTTCTTTCACTTTCTGTCTCTCTTTCTTTCTTTTTGTGTTTGAATTGACTTCAAGAAGACGCTTTCACAGAAGATGTTATTTAAGACAGAGGCTGATATCCATCAGGCCACTCGGACAAGGAGCTCTTCTGTAGCGACGTCTACTATCGCTCCGACTTTTCTCTGCACGATGAATTAGATCAAGAGTCGGGGAATCTCTCCGAGCTCGGGACCTTAATGGAGTCTTCTTGCTCCGGAGCACAGCCTGATTAAAAACCATAGAGGCCTTCTGGTCATGTGAGCTGCCACTACATGTGCGTGATGTGTTCTCTGACCTGCAGTCGAGCCTGTGTCAGTGATCCTGGATAAAGCACTTAGGAGGATTCAAGGTTCTGTCAACGTGTGTGGACATAAACCAAATGAGAAAAACATGATGAATTCACTTGTCCTCTGGTTTTTTTTGTTTTGTTTTTCCTGTTCTGCAACATCGGTGTTTATGTGAAAACAGTTTGTTCGACCCGAGCAGACTTATCACCTCCACGCTGCCGATAAGGAAGCCTCGGCTGTTTTGTCATCAATGGGGCTGGAGGCCGGTGTTTACACACCTTGCACGACGGGCTTTGACCTACACAAACACACAACACAACACAAACACACACTTGGTGTCAGTGTTTCCAGAAACTAGAAGGAAGGTTTGAAAGAGCTGAATCTGTCAGATGCGATCTATATCATATATATCCGTAACACTGAGTTTTTAGATTTGTCCATGTAACAACAGCTGACCACCAGGGGGCGATCGAGAAACAATCATGCTGTCCATCTTTTTATACAGCCGATACATATATGTATAAATGTATAAAGACGATACATCTTGACAAGTGGAGGTGCTCATAGATGTCTCTATCCACCGAGCAATTTAATTCTTGCTACTTAAAATAAAATACTTAAATGTAATATCAAGTTTAGATGAATCTAACAACTCTACCATCCTTTAAAGCTGGTTCCAGATCTCTCTCTCTCTCCCGTCATATCAATGAACGAGTCGGATTATATCATAACAGCTGTGTGAGCTCACGTATCAAATCCATCTCTGTGTCGACTGAGACGTGATGTGGTCGAGGCGGCGAAGAACCAAGTAGAAGCAGATTTGGGACATTTTTGTGGTGACATGATGTTTTACATGTGTCGGGTTTTCAAGACATTAATTATCATATAGTATCTGAAACCATGGGCCTTTGGGATATGTGGACTTTACACATGTGAAACTTGGCTGTGAGGTCTTTGTTTAAGTTGCACAAACTAAGTCGATGATAATCAGTAAAGCTCATGAATGGACGGATGATTTCCTAAGATCGTGTTCTGCAATTCATGTAACTATGGCCTAGATTTCTAGATACTCGATCCTGAGAAGTATCAACACACACCTCCTGAGTAATGATCCGTCCACGTATGATACATTCAAAATTCCATTATATTGATAAAGGAATTGATAATTGACCAACACTTACATATTGACCAACACTTACACACCTCTGGACTGAAGACAGGCACGTTAACACAATCTATTTGTTGCCTGGTTGTTAAATCCCAGCCAACCCCCTATAGGAGCTTTACCATGCTGCTGCGTCCTGCCTTTAGATGGAGGCAGTCAGGACTGGGGGGGGGGGCTCTGTGTGTTGTGGTAAGATGAGACGGTGGAGGGTGAGGGGGGGGGGCAGCAGTCGAACAAAGAACTTTCACCTTAACCCGGCTTGTCTGTCCTCCTGGACCACACACACAAAAAGAACACACCTGGATGCATGTGTACGTACGTGAGGCTGCAACGAAACACCCGAACACAGGTACACACATCGAGAGTGGCTGGCTGCAGACGCACAAAGACATGGAAACACACGAGGAAACACACACACACAGGAGTGGTGGGGATGGTGTTACCGCCGCGAAACAGGCACTTGCTCGGTGGCTCAGACTTCACAGGGGCGAGTGTGAAAGGAGATGGAGAGAAAGTGAGAGGTCGAAATGAGAAGATGTGATACGAGCTGCGAGTAATCGGCCCACGTGAAGAAAAACACACAACTCACTGGGGCTTTGGATCAGTGACTGTGAAGACAAGTTCCTCCTGTTGAACAAAAATGAAGCCAAAACATCTCAGATACGGGCGACGCCATCTTGTGCTAGCGTTAAAATAACCAATTAAAACCATACATACCTCAGCGTGATAAAAGTACCTAAAAAAAAACAATGTTAATGTGTATTTTTACTTTTTTATTTCTTCTATGTCCCATCTGCTAACATGGAGGAGGCGGGGTTTATGACCAATGCTGCAGCTGGCCACCAGGGGGCTTCACATCCAAGGAGCTGTCATGTCGGCCATGGTTATATAAAGTTAATGATAAAGATCTGTCTGCTAACACAGAAACTTCAGTTCCACCGGAGGGAACGCAAACTCCTCAAGTCCTTTTCCACAACTTACACACACACACAGACAGACACACAAAGACACACACATGGTTACAGTCAATGACCACAGACGTTTCTTTAATGAAACAGGAGAAGAAGAGATTAATGAAAAGCCGCTGAGGGACTAATGACAGGATCCTTTCAGCTCAGGGATCTTCTGGGTTTTTCACTTGACTCTAAAACACACGGCGAATCACAGAGAGAGAAATAAAGATGCTTCTCATCACAGACACACACACAGACACACACACACTGGTTCCTCTCTTCCTCGGACCCCTCGGCCCCAAACGGGTCAAAATAACATTCTTCAGATTTGAGACCCCCCCCCGTGTTTGTTTCCACCGGCTCCACATTGTTTTAAAGTCCCCTCTTCTTTCTGCCTGTGTGTGTGTGTGTGTTGTTCTGCAGTCCGGCCTTAATCCCGGCTGAGGGAATGTTATTTTTTGCTCTGTGAACTAGACGAACAACCCCCCTTCCACCCCACCCACCCACCCCATCATCCCCTCCTCTGAGAAGACGCCCGCTAGAGATGCTTGAATCGTCTAAGGTCTTTCATTTCCTCTTTTTCCTTGACCCCCCCCCTGATATTGCAGGTTAACCCCCGGGGGGCCGAGACCTTCGTGAACCCGACAAAACACAACTCACAGAAATATACTTTTTGAAAATGCATGTACGAGCTGCGACTCTTCAGCTTGGAGAGAAGTCACCACCGGAAAGTTTGATTACAGCTTCATTATTCATGAGTAACCATTACTGATGTGATTTCCCGCTTTAATTTGATTTAAATCAATACGAGCACAAAGTACGGACGACAAAATGAGCATAAAACTCTTTCAACACAACTATTACTTATTAAGATATCTCATATTATGTCATTTTTCAAGCAAACATACTGACTTTTTAATAAAGTTGACCTCTGGGTTGATGCAGAGAGATTCAGATACCATATTTTCACTTTTACTCAGATGTATGACTCTGATTTGCAGCTTCTGACAGCAAACAGGAAAAAAAGTTTATTCTGCAAAGTTGCTGCTCTGATTTTCACAAATAATAAACATGAAAACTCTTCTTAATTCAGAAAGACACTTGTTGAATGTGTTTTTTATTTTTCTATCGTTGTGTTTTCTTCTTCTACCTGTCGTTTCTGACCTTTTCCTTCCTAATGACAAAATGAATATTACTCAAAGATGATTTTAAAGCACTTTTCGCTCACTGTACATCTGTATGAATATGTAAATGACTGAGATCATATTGAGAAACGCTTGTATTTTTGTTTTGCCTCTGAAGATTTGGGGAGAAATAAAGAAAGTGAAATTTGAGCTGGAGTCAACTTGTGTCATTAAACGGTTTCTACAGACTACTACACTTTTTAATGTAATTTCACTAGTTTTCCTATGGAACACATACTTATTTAACAAAAGATATATGTACCTTACACAAAATATAAGACAATATAATCACCAGCAGAAGTCTGTGGATGTGTCCCATGCTGTCAGTTTGTTAATGCAGTGCTGCCATCTGCTGGTATGTGATGGTAAGTGTTCACAACGGAGAATGACTGTTTCTCACATAACAACACAATTAAACCCACTTGAACACGTCCTTTATCTTGTCTTTGCATTTTCAATGTGTTAAAATAGAATGAAACTTATTTTATTGATGTGTTATTACTCAACAATCTCTTTAAATTCTCCTTGTAAGAGCTTATTTGTGATATGGGTGTAATTTTAGGGGGAAATAGAGGAAAATCTTACTCAGTTATTTCTGTTGTTTTTATTATTTGAGTTGATTGTCAAACAATTTCATAATTAATCTATAATTGGAAACTTTGTGGGGATTAAAACATAAACAATAAATATCAGTCTTGGATAGAAACTCAGCAGTTCACTGCAACAATGCTGCCATCGTGTTGATGGGGATTAACATGACTGAATGCACAGATCTTTATTTAACATAGAGAAGAGAAACAATCCGAAACAAATTAATGTTTTATATGACTTTACTATGACATGTTGTCTTTACCACCCTGGAAAAATAATTTGTATACATAGTTATTTCTTGGTTAAATTGATTTAAGAATGATTTATATATGACAAAGGTCAAGAAAGACACTTGGCTGTAGCAACAGTTGCACACAACAGAGAGAAGATTCATAAATCATGATTGTGTATCATAATAATGTGTATTTATGGGAATACAGAGCTGAAAAATACTGCAAGGTTTTGCAAAAAACTACCAAACATTTGGATTTATTTACTTTCTCACATTTCAAATGGAATAATAGATGAATCTTGACTTATGTACTCTACTGAGGGACATTCCAGTTATTCTCTAAAGTCTGTAGCTTCCACACGACCAGTTCAAACTAACGTTGACTCTTGATTCTCTCATCTTTTATAAACCGACTCCGCAGATCTGTGTTGAATCCTCCCGGGCTGTGGAGTGTGAGTCCGGCACTGAAGTCAGAGGAAGTGGGTCAGGACGTTAAGCTGAGAGGAAGTGGACGGATCCCCGGCCCCCCCGCTGGCCACCGGCCACGTTGTGAAGTCCGTCCAAGTTTCTGTAAAACGTAAAAGTGTCCTGAATACAAATGTGGGTCAGTGGGTTGATGCTGCTGGAAACTGTCACTGAGGAACTCGTGCACGTTGCTCTGGTGATTTATGTTTCCAGGGAGGGAATAATAAGAAAATAAAGTAGGTCACCAGAGATAAATGTGTGAATAATCACAAGGGAGCATTTTAATAATCATCGAATTAATAAACTCCAGGTTTGTCCCGAGCTTCGGGATTCAAACCCTTCAGGAGTAAAGTGTAAACAGGACTGAGATCTGCCTGATTCGCTGCTATTAACTAAATAATCATAATCATAATCATAATTATTTTTATTGCCAAGTATATTTGCATATATTGGAAATTGCCATGGTGTGGTTGGTGCACTGTACATAAAACAAGACAGAGAAGAGGTGATGGGAGTCAGATGTCAGGCAAAAAATATGACTTTTATTAAGTAGAGAGATTCTATGAACCTTTGTACAGACATTCATGGTCCACAGATGATGAACCACACGTTTGTTTCCTCTGGTTTTTCCTCTAGTTCCACGCCATGTACCATAGACTTCACTTTTTATATCTTTATATCTTTTATATATTTTTATATAGATAGGTTTATGTCTAAATAAATGTTACTTTTATATAAATATTAGAAAAAGTGAGTAAATAAGAAGTAAATGGTGAGTAAATATATATTGTTTTTTATTGTTTTTCTTATGTGTGGTGTATTTATTGTGTTTTTATGTTTCTATGTTCATTGTGTGCACCAATAACCAGAGCAGATTCCAAGTAGGTGTTAACCTAATTGGCAATAAATACCTTCTGATTCTGATTCTGATTCTGATATATTTGGTTGGGGATGCGTCATCCATCTTTATTTACAGTCAACGTTTTGTATGTGGACACACATGGAAAAATGTAAATATTTACGATAAAGCGTACATCCCATAAAGGTAAGACAAATATTAATTTGTACAATAAGGTTTCAGATGCACATTTTACATTGCACTGGGTGTAAAATGTATAGAACCATAACTCCCATTGGAGCAGAATCACTCATTTCAGCCCTTTAATCCACGCAGAACTTTATTCATTCATTGCGTTCTGCGTATTTTTCCATTTCCAATATTACTAATTACTAATACAATAAAGTTTCAGATGCACATTTTACATTGCACTGGTTGTAAAATGTATAGAACCATAACTCCCATTGGAGCAGAATGGTTAATTTCATCACTTTAATCCACGCAGAACTTTATTCATTCATGATTTTCTGCGTAGTTCTCTCTTTAAGCTCCAAAAACAACAACAAAAATTGAAGAATAATCGAATCGAATCGCTTTCTTTCACCTTTCACTTTTCACTTTTCACTTCACTTCTTATATTTTTTATATATTTTTATTCAGAAATGTTTATCTCAAAATAAATGTTACTTTGTATAAATATTGGTAAAAAGTGAGTAAATAAGAAGTAAACAGAGAGTAAATATATACTGGTTTCCCATTTTCCATTGCTCTCCTATGCATGTTGTATTTATTGCGTTTTTATGTTTCACCAACATAAAAACGCAATAAATTGTTTTTTTTGTTTGCACCAATAACCAGAGCAAATTCCTTGTATGTGTTAACGTACTTGGCAATAAAATACTTCTGATTCTGATTCTGATTTCTTTTCCGCTTCGCCTTTCGTCCCGCATGTCCCTCCCCAGCTCCCGTCCTCGGCCATATCCGCCCAGACCGGAAGAGACGCGTTCCTTTTCCCCGCAGACTCCAACATGGTGAGCGTTCGCCTCCCGCAGCCTCCGGTCTCTCATCGGGAAACATCGCGTTTCTCCCGCGCTGCGCCGCGAGTTCACGCATTAAAACTGAAAATACAACTCGTTGCTAACGCGTCGATGTTTGAATCGAGCGCAGAAAGTCACGATGATCGTGTTTGTGCGATGTTTAGAAAAACTGAATGTGGCTAGCTGGGGTTAGCTAGCTGTAATGTAGCTAGCTGGGGATAGCTAGCTGGAATGAACGGAACATGGGGGGGGGGGGGTGTCGCTATTCTGTGCGCAAACTTGTGCGACTTTTCTTTAAAATGCGGATCTACACTTAAATATCGGTGAATAAACAGGTTTGATTCTTAATATGCTAACTATGCTACATGTAGCGTTGCTAGGCCACAGCCGGTGTTAGCCACATGCTAACCCATGCTAGCAGGACTGTTGTACTCCATCATGTCCAGCTCTGCTCCTTCTTACCGGGGGTTGTGTGTGTTTTATCCCGGTTGTGAGTGTTTTATCCCGGCTGTGTGTGTTTCTATATCCCCGGTTGTGTGTTGTTGTGTCTCTGGTTGTGTTACCTGATGTTCACCGGGTTGTGTGTCTCTCCTCCAGGCACGAGGACCGAAGAAGCACCTGAAGCGCGTCGCGGCGCCCAAGCACTGGATGCTGGACAAGCTCACCGGAGTGTTCGTAAGTGTTTGTGTGTTTTTGTGTGTGTGGGTTCAATGCCGGACAGTGTACAGAGATTGTGTCGTCTCACGTGTGTGTGTCTGCTGCAGTGTCATGTGTAACAGTAGAGTGTTGCTGGAGCGAGGATGACTTCATTTGGTGTTGATCAGTCATGAAAATAACCATTTGTCCTCTAAGAAGTTCTGAGCTCTTGTATAAGTGTCTTTAAATATGCACTGGGATTCAAATCCAGGCTCTGAAACTGTAAACTCACAAGAAACCAGATCTGTAGTCAAGTTATGATGATCCTAATATTGTAAGAAATGCTCAAAATGCTCATTAATTCCAAAGAAATTACGTCAAAAGTATAATCATCAAATAATCAGAATCACAAATTGAAGATTCCTGTCACACGGTACTAAACTTAGATTAAGTCAATTCATTTACTAATTCTGAAAAAATGCAATAAATGCTCATTAATTCAAAAGAAATGTCGTCAAAAGCTAAATAATCAGAATCTCAAATAGAAGAATCCTGTGACACAGGACAAAATTAAGATAAGGGCTCCTGAGATGAACTTAATAATTCTCAAGTCAATTCATTTACTAATTCTCCCATCTCTGCAGGAGATGTCTTAAAAAGTAAACAAACAATAAACTAGATCTGTTGTCAAGTTATTTTGTTCTCAATGTTGTTAAAAAAATGCAATAAATGCTCATTAATTCAAAAGAAATGACGTCAAAAGCTAAATAATCAGAATCACAAATAGAAGAATCCTATGACACAGGACAACATTTAGATAAGGGCTCCTGAGATGAACTTAATAATTCTCCAATCTCTGCAGGAGATGTCTTTAAAAGTAAACTCACAATAAACTAGATCTGTTATCAAGTTATTTAGGTCGTAATGTTGTAATAAATTAATGTAAGGCTTATTAATTCAAAGGAATTGATGTCAAAAGCTAAATAATCAGAATCACAACTTGAAGATTCCTTTGACACAGGACAAAATTTAGATAAGGGCTCCTGAGATGAACTTAATAATTCTCAAGTCAATTTATTCTCTAATTTCAGCAGGAGATGTCTTTTAAAAGTAACTTGTCAATTTGCAGCTTAACGTAAAGTTTGTCTGCAAACAGTGATTTGATTTTGGATATTAATAATATAACAGAGGTTTAAATGCCTCAGAATCACCTAAATGGTTTTGCTGAAGCCGAACTAGCAAAGGGACACATCTATAAACTCTGATTCTTGTGTTGACCTCTAACCCTTTGTCTCAAAGTCTAATGTCTCTGTCCTCAGGCTCCGCGTCCGTCCACCGGTCCCCACAAGCTGAGGGAGTGCCTGCCCCTCATCATCTTCCTGAGGAACCGTCTGAAGTACGCCCTGACCGGGGACGAGGTGAAGAAGATCTGCATGCAGAGGTTCATCAAGATCGACGGCAAGGTCCGCACCGACATCACCTACCCGGCTGGATTCATGGGTGAGTGGCACCAGGGGGCGCTGTGTTCAGGGGTCTTATGGAGTATTAAGATTCACGTGGATCTGAGGAGGAGGAGCAATGATGAATATCTGGTTTTGATCAGCGAGATGAAATTACACAACGGATTCCTCTAAGAAGTTCTGAGCTCCAGCTGCTACACGGATATTAACTTGTTGAATTAGCTAATGTTCTATTTGCCATCGCTCGTTTCCTGTCTTTGAGATTATCGGTTCACAAGAGGCTGGTTTTTAAAGACCAGGAACAGTTTGACCAGTTCTAATCAGGACTGGAAAGGAACCAGTTTGGTAGAACTGGTCCCTCAGTGTTTATGACCACAGATCCTGTCTCGCTGTCAGTCCCACCTCCACCAGCAGCCTCACGTGGAGGTGTGGTGTTTTAATTTCCAAATCCAGGGGACGTCTTCACAGAGGGAAGAGCGTCCTATTTATACCCAGTACATCCACGGTGAAAACACTGGTACTGTGGACCAGGAGATGACAGGATTGTCTCTAAACCAATTCTATAACGGGTCTTATATGCACTTAAATCTGGAGAACTTAATGGATATTTTATCCTTATACATATTCTATAAAACCATTTGACTGTTTTGTATAAATTCAGTTGATCAAGCTGGTGTTTTGGTTTTTTCATTACACTTTCCAGATTTTGTTTGTCGTGACATTTTTGGGCTGAAATTAAATTGAAAAGGACTTTGGGTGTTCATAAAATAAGTGTATTCTCTGCTCTTGTGGTCATAGTCGTGAGAAAGATGCAACATAATGCTCGGGTCTAAGTCGTACAGTTATTTATTATTATTTATACTAGTAGATGGTAAAAGAAAAGGCGATGATTTGGTCTGGACTTGTAAAAAAGGCCGTATTAATGGGACCTGTAGGTTGAAGTTGGTAAATCCTGCTTCTCTATTAGTCTTATTTGTGTAGTTGGTGCTTAGAAGAACATGGTTTTGAATCTTCAAATGTTTGTTCCTCCAGATGTGATCAGCATCGAGAAGACCGGTGAGCACTTCCGTCTGATCTACGATGTGAAGGGACGTTTCACCGTCCACCGCATCACCGCCGAGGAGGCCAAGGTAAGAAGTGCAAACTGCTGGTTGTGTGTTGTTAAAGTTCCGCTAGTTTCACTCTGAGATGTTTACTCCTCCCTCTCTTCTCTCTGCAGTACAAGCTGTGCAAGGTGAAGAAGCTCATGGTTGGAACCAAGGGAATCCCCCACCTGGTGACCCACGATGCCCGCACCATCCGCTACCCGGACCCCCTCATCAAGGTCAACGACACCGTCAAGATCGACCTGGAGTCCGGCAAGATCACAGAGTTCATCAAGTTTGACACTGGTGCGTTCGACTTCGCTGGCGTCCATCTTGGATCTACGTTTCTGTGAGGAAGTGGTCTCTAATCTATTCTCTTATCCTCCCTTTAGCTAACCTGTGCATGGTGACCGGTGGCGCCAATTTGGGGCGTATCGGTATGATCACCAACCGGGAGCGTCACCCCGGCTCCTTCGACGTGGTGCACGTCAAGGACAGCACGGGCAACAACTTCGCCACCAGGCTCTCCAACATCTTCGTCATTGGCAAGGTGAGGATTCTATAAACTGATCTGCTGGGACTAAACCAGTTTCATGTAGGAAACCAGTCTGGAGCAAGGATGACTTTATATGGTGTTGATCAATCATGATTTATCCTCTAAGAAGTTCTGAGCTCAGCGAAAAGACAATTTGTTCACGTTCATGTTTTTTTTTAATGTAATAAGCACGTAATAACACGTGTAATAAACACACCATTGATTTTGATCGTATGGTTTTGACATTTATGGAATGCACGTTCACATGTGTCGTTGAGCTGTTGGAAACTGACGTAGCAAACCTTCACCCGTCTGCGTCACGTGACCGGTCGTGATTGAACATTAACCTTATCTCCGTCTCCAGGGCAACAAGCCGTGGGTGTCCGTGCCCAGAGGAAAGGGAATCCGTCTGACCATCGCCGAGGAGCGAGACAAGAGGATGGCCGCCAAGCAGGGCAGCAGCTAAACGGCCACAGGACAGACCACCTGGTTTTCAAAATAAATTGTTATTTACAAAACACCCAGGTTTCCTCGTGTGGTTTCTCAGTCGTTTACTTACTGGAATAAAGTTTTCTGTCCAGTATCGGTTCAAACTGGTTTAGAATTCAGTAAAGTGTTTAAAAGATTTCCTGAGGAATGTGGAAGTTCACAGGACAGAAGTTGACCTCTGCTCTACTGTGGACTTAATTTTTTTTTTAGAGATTAATTCATTAAAAAAGTTCAAAGTTGATTTGCCTAAATTAACCAGTTTATTATAATGGTATTTTAACCTGTGTGCAAAATAACCAGATTTAAGGTTCAGTTGTAGATCAACTTCAAGTGCTGGTCGGTCAAAGTTAAACTGGTGTAAAAAACAATATTTAGATCAAAAATTATATATTGAAGTCATGAAAGACTCAATAACTGACGTGATCTACATTTTATTCACATTAACCAATCAGTGACAAAGGTTTCATTGGTCTTTTTATATCCTGTCCTAACTTTAAAGCAAATTAAACATTAAATATAATAATATTAAACCATAATGATTTTTTCTCTTTACACTTAAATCATTTTGATAGTTTCGCCCTTGATATAAAGTGATGAACAAAATGTTTCCTTAGTTGTAATTGAATAATGGTTTGTTCTGTTTTAGATGAAGTATGTTTGATCTGTGGTTGTTACCATGACAACTTCACCAGTCCCAAAAGATTTATATTCAAAGCAACCATCTCTCCATCCTTCTCCTGGAGTCAGCCCATCCTCCCTCGCTCCATCCTGCTCTCCCTCCATCCCACCATGCACCATCCATCTGTTCTCTTTCCCTTTTTCCACTCTCCTCCCTTTCCTACACTTATTCCTCCCATCTTTCCCTGAAATGCTTTCATATTTTTCTCTCCCACCTAATCTTCCCTTTTCTTTTAATATTCCCTCTTTCTCTAAATATCCTCCATCCTTCCTCACACCACTCAATTTAATTTTCTCTCGCCTGCTTTCCCTTCATCCTGTCTCCTTTTCCCCTCCTTTCCCTACATGTGCTGATTCCCTTCATCCCTCCATCCTTCCCTTTCATCCACCCCTCATCCCTCCAAACATGCATCCCTCCATCTCTGTGTTCCGACTCCAGTACCAGTCCATATGGTGACTGCTGAGATCCAGCCTGCTCTGCGCTGTGGAAACCTGGCCTGGCACTCGCCACCTCAGTGTGTGTCTGTGTGTGTGTGTGTGTGTGTTGTGTCTCCTCTCCCGGCCTTCAGCTTCTCTAGTGACTGTGTGCGTTTACATAAAAAGAGCAAGAGATCGAGACGCCCAAACTCGTGACTTCCATTTCCAACCACGCCTCTGCAGCACATGACCCATGCTACAACACACACACACGCAGCATGATGTGTGTGTCTGTGTGTGTGTGTGTGTGTGTGTAGAGGGGGCACGGCTCACTCCCATGACCGTCTGCTCTCTGACACTGAACAGTGCAGTGATCCATCATCTGTGGAAGAGAGGAGAGTGAATCTGCAGCTTTTCAAAACAAGGAGGGTTATAAAAAATGTGCAAAATACAGTTTGTGTTCGTCTTGAGTTCGACCCTCGACTCACCAGCGCTGTTCAAGGTCACTGAAGGTCGTAGGGGTCATATCAGAGACTGATGGATGAACACTTGAGTTTAAGATGCTTTTAATGAACGAGTTTCTCCTTGAATAACTTTAGAAATACGATAATTTCAGGACAATGTTCTGAACAGTTTGACTGTTGTGTGATGTCACCTGCTGGTTTGTGAGCTGCCGTTTGGGAACCTCAAGTTCGGCATTTCTGTTTTTTTGATCCAGAAGCAGCCATATTTGGAGGAGTGGGGGGGTGGAGCCTGACAAAGAGCTCAAGGATGCTGCAGCCATTGGACGTTACTAGCTGTCAATCACTCAGTATCCAATGTATACAGTGATTTATGGTCTACTTGACTCTAAATGATCATAATTTACTGAATGAACATCATGATGAATTGAAGAAGACTTGAAACTAGAGCTGAGACATTCTATAGAAACAACCAGTGGAGTCGCCCCCTGCTGGTCAGTTGAGAGAATACAGGTTGCAGCAAATTCTGCATTGGCTTCACATTGTGGACCCGGAGTCTACGTATTTTATTATAAACAGTTGATTCCACAAACAGGAAAGGAAAGATTGTTTCAGTGAACATTAAAAACAAAGGAGACGTTTGGACTTTCTCCGCACGTTTAACTCAGGATTATTCCAGAGACGTTTTCAGACTTATCACCGGCTGATAAGCTTCTTGCACAGTGAACACACAACTGATGCAGGATGAATAATAATAACAATAATAAATATGAATATATTTGATTTCTACAGACTGAAGGCCTGTTGTGTTTCTCTGCCTCCTCTGTAAGATAATTCAACACGTTGGTTTTCTGCATGTTTCTCCTCTGCAGCTCACATTTCATTTGCTTTTCTCACCAACGAGCCAAATGCACTTCAAAGCCTCAGTGTGACTGTGCAGTGTGTGTGTGTGTCTGTGTGTGTCTGTGCGTGTGTCTGTGTGTGTGTGTTTCTGAATCAAATGTGATTGTTGCTCCGCTCACAAGGGGATGTAGAGCAGGACCGGAGCAAAGCATGCGTCTGGTGAGTCTCACATTTCCACTGTTCAAAGACTGTGTGTGTGTGTGTGTGTGTGTGTGTCTCTGTGTGTGTGTGCGTGCACTTATTTGTTTACAAGAACTGGTCCCAGGCCGATAAACAAAATGGGGACAACGCTGCCACGTTTGATTTGTTATTCAACCACAAAACCTTGAAGTGTTTAAAGAAACCTGTCTTTTGATTTCACCGTGTGTCACCTTCACCAACACGTCTGCAGCCAGGAGTCAAGTAGAGGTCAAAGGTCACACCACCCTTGAATATCTTAACCACTTTATTAAGGTGTTTAATGGATGTAGAATATAAGTGAAGCCAATACAGAAGTGGTTGAAACCTGTATTCTCTCTCTGACCAGCAGAGGGCGACTCTACTGGTTGTTTCTATAGAAGTAAATGAGAAAAATGACTCTACTGTATATACCACAGTGTGATTTACAGATAGTACCGTCCAATGGGTGCAGGTGGCAGGTGTAGGTGGGCGTGTCTTTGAGTTCCGGTCAGGCTCCACCCCCTTCTCCTCCTCGTTAGAGCCTCGTCCTCGTTAGCTGTGTGTTTGCAATGAATCATGGGATATATGGAGTGAGACACAAACCAGTTCAGCTGACTGAGGCGTCTGAAGAGTGACAACGAGGAAGTGAAGGAGAGAAGGAGAGAAGGAAGCAAAGTGATGGAGGTGAAGTCAGGGAGTGGAAGTGGAGTGAGCTGAAACAATGAAGTCAGTCATCGGAGGGAGGGAGGGAGGAAGGGAAGGGGGGGGGGCAGCTGTTTCTAATCAATGGCTTCCATGTGATTGACTGCTTGTCGCCTGATTGGTCGACCGGCTCCTCGACAGTTGAGGGCGCCATCGGTGGTTTTCACGCCCGGTTTAAACCGACCGGTCGCCTCCATGCGATTCTGGTTGGTTGATTGATTAATTGACACCTGGGGTTGTCATGGCAACTGATTGGGGCGAAGTAACAACGCTGGTGTGATGAGGGTGGAGGCCGTGGTGAGAGGGTGGATGATGTAATGTGGCCGCTCCCATCCTCCTTCTTCTTCTCCTCTTTCACATGTCTTCTTCTTCTTACACACACACACACACACACACACACACACACACACACACCACACACACACACACACACACACACAATCCCCCCCACGTCATGTTGATGTTTTCAATTGTGTCAATAAAAGGCCGTTTATGTTGAAATTCCTTCTCTCTCTCTCTCTCTCTCTCTCTCTCTCTCTCTCTCTCTCTCTCTCTCTCTCTCTCTCTCTCTCTCTCTCTCTCTCTCTCTCCGTCCTCCCCCCCTCTCCATATGACCGACTCAGACTGCATGAACAAAAACATTTAGGTAAGCCAAGTTCACGTCTGGGAGGGGCTGCTGAAGGGGGCCCGTGGGGAGGGGGGGGCGCTCCGAGGACCAGATGTGCTGTTATTGGGGCTGGTTCGGGGGGGAGGGGGAGGAAGGAGGAGGGGTACGTTCACGAGACTCGAGAGGAGGAAGGGGGGAGTTTCACTGGGTTCTGCAGAAAGTGGAGGGTCCTGGAAGACAAAGTGTGTGGATTCAAAAGGCTCAATGAAGTTAAATAAAGGTGAAGCTGTTAATGTTAAATCCTCTAAACCATATATAGATATTAAATGTTAATTCACTTGTTGTGAGGGTAGATGATGAAAAACACACAAGATTGCATCATAGAATTGGTTATTTCTCCCGAGAATTCTCCTCAATATTTGTCTTGTTCTCATTAAACGTTGGAAATTGTTTAACTTTTGTCGGAACTCTTCTAATTATTCAGATGAAAAGGGTCAGAGAAGAGAAAATGTACCGTGTTGACGAAACTGTGATTTTAAAACAAATGTTAAATCATTCAGACTAAGTATTGGATCCTTCACATGATATTTTGGGGTTTAAAATGTGAATTTGTGGGTCACCTCCGATGAGAGGAGGCACAGAGCTTCTCCTCGGAGTCCAGGAGCCACGTCCTGTCCCCTGAGAGGCTCCTGAAGGAGAAACCTCCTGGAGGAGAAGCCTCCAGAAGGAGAAACCTCTGCGGTGGGACACTTCTCCTCACTCTGCACTTTGCTGTCACTTTGTGGAGAGGAAGGAAAACACCGGGAGTCTCTGGTCATGTCGGTTCACCAGAGAGATGTGGCCTGGACCAGGGACGGGTTCAGGGACCAGGAGGAAAAAGCAGGAAAAGCAGAAAGCGACTCCAGTTCCTCCGGGTGAAATCTAATGAGGATCTTGTGACTGCGGTTATGTAATGAAGCTGATGAGTAATCCACTCTGACGGCTGCTGTGGTCGACCTCTGACCTCGGGTCACGCTCGTGGGAAACCGGCGTAACGTGGAAACAACGACTGGAGGGAAACGCTGGGGTCAAGCTGGTGATTGACTTCAGTCCTGGACGTTTGGATTCAGCAGAGAAATGATTTGTTGGTTCAGATCACTGATGATTTATCATTGATTTTTCATCAAAAATCATTCCCTGAAGTTTATTTAAAAGCAATAATTACTTTTACTCAAGTAGAAACGTTATTGTTTGTATATATTCATTTGAACTCATACTTTTAAAGTTAAATCTATGTAACGTATTGTTTCTGTTTCTTTAACCAGCTTCATCTTCCCTCATCAGGAAAGTATTTAATTTAATTTACTTTTATTGTATAGTTTAAAACTGGTTGTGTCCATTAAGGACAGTTCATCAGCATCCTTCATCTTCCTCTTCCTCTTCTTCCTCCTCTTCCTCCAGACAGGTTTCCTCCTCTTCTCGGGAAACACCAGACTGTTGCACTGAGTCAAGCTGGAGGAGAACAAGGAGTGAGTTTGGTCTTTGGAGCTTCAAAATAAAAGCACAAGAAGTTATGAGGGGGCTGAAAGGACAGTAATAAAAAACACAATTACACCAAAATGAAATCAAAGTCAAATAACTGATATAATAGTGAGTCCTTGACAAACTGAGACAAATGATGGGGGAGACATTATATAACTGATGTGGATATTATGAATTAAGCTAGAAAACACATATAGTATTAATGTAAAATTAAAATAAAGGCAAAGATTTAATTTGATTAAAACAAAAACATAGAATATACATATAGAATAAAGACCAAAACATAACTTACAAAGTCAAAGAAGTCAGTTTAAATCTGTTTTAAGTATAAAAATCTTAACATATGTATTTTTATACAAATAAACATATTAAATAAAGCCAGTTTAAATATATTTAAAGTTTAGAATATGATAAAGTTTGTCTGTAAAGTCTCTAAGTTTATTGTCTGGATCAGTGTTTAATAGATGAACTATAACACAGGTAGATCTCTGGGAAAAGGCTGTGAGTCCAGACTTTGATTGTGAAGAGCTGGAACCGGACCTGAGTGTGTGTCTGTGGTTGTGTGTGGTTGTGTTGACAGCAGCAGACACACACTGAGTCTCTCCTCCACGCACAAAACACAGAAAAGCTCAGAAACCATGAGGACGCACGACGCGCACGGAGCTTCTCCTCCTGCAGGTCCCGGGGTCTGCGTCCCGACCCCCCGCGGAGGGAACAGCCAGTCCGGGGTCTAACTTGGCTCTTCCACTTTGTTACCTTGTCTGTCAGGGTGGTGGGGGGGGGACGATGCCTTTCTGCAAGAGGACGACTCTTCCCAAAGATGTGTGCAGACCCGCTGGAGGGGGGCTGCGACCCCGCCAGGTGCCGGAGGTCTTCTCGGACCTGGCGGACGTGGTGGGCTTCTCCCTGTGCTCGGTGCTGCGGCAGCTGTCCGACCTGTCGAGGCACTCGGTGAGCATCCTGCAGGAGCTGGAGGCGGACCTGGTGTCCGTGGTCCACCGGTCCGGAGCCCTGGAGGGTCGACTGGTCCGGCTGCAGGGACGCGTCACGGAGCTGCTCAGCAAGCCTCCGCCCAGAGGTAAGAGGGAATCGAACACTCACCTGGGGCCACTTTGTCCGCTGGAGCAGGTTCCGTCCCCGGGGAGTCAAAGGGACTGGTGGCAAAGTTTGGGCTGAAATCTGCTGCTTGGTTTCTGCAGAGATCTGTGGTTTGGTTTGGAGGTTTTGGTTCAGGACGCATCTTGGGACTCACTTATTAAACTCAAGCTTAATAAGAGTGTTTATTATGGGATGGCATGTGTGTGTGAGGCTTCAGTTGATGCAGGAAACATCAGGATTCACTTTAAATATGATTCTCAATCATAACTTCCAGTGGGAAAAGTGAGAATTGTGCATAAAACCTGGATTTGATACCAGTTCTTGCTCCAGTGACTTTCTGTGACTTGAGGTCGAGGGTGTGCAGGTTTACAGGATGTCCCTGAAGGCAGCAGGCTCCACCTGTCACCTCTTCCTTTGACCTCTGGTGACCTCTGGCTCAGCAGGTCAGATTCAGGATGATGCTCGTGTCACCTGTTGCCTCATCGGCCGGAAGAGGAAAGTTTGACGTGGAAAGTTCGTGCACATCAACACTGACGATGAACTTCTCACTTTGAAACTAGAGATTGAGCGATAAACTCCTTAGGAAAATATTTACTAACGTTATAAATCAATAGTAATTTTCTCATAGAATGCTATAAGAAGTCGCCCTCTGCTGGTCATGTGAGAGTATGCAGGTTTCAGGTCCACGTTGGCTTCACCTTCTGGACCCGGAGTCTACGTCCATTTTTATAAACAGTTTATGAAGGTAACTAAACCTGTTGGTCTCAACTTAATGTTGTGTCAATCCGCAATTTTCGAAACCAATTTCAAATGTGGAGTTGAGAGTAAAACTTTTCAAACCTTTTTTCAAACTTTTCCCTCATTATCTCAAACAGCTCCAGTCTCTTAACGTCCCAGAGAAACACTTTGACAGTAGCGAGATGGTTTCGATCTTTTAAACGACTCCGATGACTCACAATAACAATCAATAATCTAAAACTAGAATTTGATACATTACGTTAGCCGCTTGTCATGCTCCTCTATCACCTGCAGGGGAAGCTCCTGTGGTTCAGCTTGACCTTTCATCCCCAAGAAGCCCAGATGCATGATGGGAGATTTTCCCTCGCCAACCTGTTGTTTTCATCCCCCACGGCAAACTTTGCACAAACTTTGCCGCTCAGGGTTTCGTTCTGTGTTTGCGTTACAACTCAAGAGTGAGCAAAGTAATAGCATGAGTAAAGTAAGCTGTCCGTGAGTTTACAAGGCTGTCAGCAACGTGTGTGTGTGAGTGTGTGTGTGTGTGTCTGTGTGTGTGTGTGTGTCTGTGTGTGCGAGTGTGTGTGTGAGTGTGAGCACGTACAGAATGATAAGAGAGAGATTCCCTCTAAACACAGACCAGATGTGGAGCTGCAGAGAGACGAGGATGAAGCATAAAACAAAAAGCAGCGTTCAGTTTACTTTACTTTTCAAGAGCGAACGCACCCTTGTGTCGGCCTGTGTGTGTGTGTGTGTGTGTGTGTGTGTGTGTGTGTGTGTGTGTGTTTCTGCGTGTGTGTGTGAAAGACTCATCACTGTACACGTGTTGATTTCTCCCTCGTCCTCTGGGTTGTGTGTGGGCTGTGTGTATCTCTAGCATGTGGGCAGCAGCAGCACACGGCTCAAATAATCAATAGCTCCGGCCTGAGCCTTCATCTCTCCTCATCTTCCTCGCTCCAACGCCCCCCCCCCCCTGTGTTTCTCGCCTCCTACTGTCTCCGAGAGGACTGAAAACATTGATCTACTTTCCACCCAAAAGAAAAACAAGGAGCAAACATTTGGGTTCTTCCTCTTTTCGCCGAGTTCATCTTCACCGCCTCACGTTTATTAACACAATGCATGTTGTCGTGTGTGTTGATGAAGAGGAGTTTAACATGGTCCCTCAATTTAACATGACGGGAAGGAACACACAACAACAGTTTTGTGTCTTTTGGTCTTATTGCAATGTCTCGGTACTTCTGTGTCCCTCTGTTGTCGATTGCGTCTCTTTACAATCATTGTTGTGTATCTGTTTTGTGTCTCTGTATTTCCATCCACACCAGCTGAAAGTGGATGTTATTACACTTCTATACTCCCACATGTCAAGTGAATGTGTGTCTCACAGTTTCCACATCGTCCTCGACACTTCCTGTGTCTGGTTTCACTCTCTGAGCCGATTGGACGACTTCAAATCCATTTCCTGCCGCGATGGTTAAAGCTCGGTGAGTCTCGGGCGGCTCAGATTCGTGGATCCGGGTCCCGACACGATGAAGGGCCACGGTGGTCCGAGCTGGTTTCCTCTTCCCGGGGGCCAATGGGGGGGGGGGGAAGAGTCCCACTGAGACAGGAAGCGGGCGTTGGAAAGCTCGATATCACGAGTGCGAGTCGCCTGGAAGCCGTCACTCAGGACGACCTGGACCGGAGGAATGTGTCCTCTGCAGCTCTCGCTCGCCCCCTTTCCTGCCCGCTCTCTCTCTCTGTCTCTCTCTCTTTTCTGTCGTGCCCGCTCAGATTCACATGCTTCACTTCCCAAGTATGTGAATGGGAACCAGAGTCTTGTGTTTTCTTTCGGTGCCTGTTTCCAACTCGGTTCTCTGAGAAACCACATTCCTCCGTTTGACCCACAACAGACTTTTCAGGCTGATTTTGCAGAAACTGAAACGTTTTCCCGCTCGTTTTGACGCTCGCAGTCGTAGATCGCGAGTTTGTTTTAAAGCGTAAATCTGCACGGAATCAACTCGCCACTAGTTCGAGGTTATAACAGGACAAGAGGAAGAGATTTCTACAATGGTGGAACGTTATGACGAGAGACTTTTGCCTTCTCCACCGTCGCCATGTTTGTTGTCAGAAATCGCTCGACTCTGCGCTGCCCTCTAGTGGCCGTATCGCTGATCAAACATCCCAACGTTAGCCTCTCTCTCTTTTGAGGTTCAGTGGAATTGGTGATATGAGTTTTTCATCAGTCAGAATGTGGGGAACGTTCAGGTGAGGGGTCACCAGCCTCGGCCTTTATCACCAAATGTCTCCTATGTCGTCGTCTTTCTAAGTTGTCGTCCTCTTTGTCTGCGTCTTCCACGTGTGCGACTCCTCATTTTCCAGAGATTTTTACGAGGGAGCTGGTTGGAAAAAGTTTGGAAAGATGTATAACATTTATGATTTCACGGGATCGCCTGTAACTTTCTTTCGACTCATTTCCTTCCAAAGTTATGAAAGTTTGATGAGAAAGAAAACAGCTTTTACTCCCTATCGTCTCTCTCTCTCTCTCTCTCTCTCTCTCTCTCTCTCCCTAATTCCCCTCCTCCCTCTCTCCTCCCTCGTTCCCACGGGAGGACGTCAACCTCATGACTCAATATCCCTCCCTGCCGGCCCCTCTGTAATTCCCCTTCTCCTCCGGCCTCACTTCTTTCTTTCCATCCTCACACGTCTCAGCAGGTTTTTTACAAACCGTCGGCGAGAGCTCGGCCTCCTGCGAACCTGTGTTGAGTCGACGTTGGAGAGATAAACACCGGTTCTGACCGAGCTTCCTCCACGCACAGGTTGTGGGTTCCAAAATCCTCTCAGTGTCAAAATGTTCACTTCTCCTCCCCCACCACCTCCCTTCCTACCGGCGGTGAATCAGAGAGCAGCAGCAGCAGAAACAGAAACTTCCCGCCTCGGCTCCAAAACACTGCAGGGCTCGAAGAGAAAAACCAAACAGAGCTTTTATTTTTAAGGAATCTGATTCAGATTTTTAGTGAAATTTAATATTCAAAGCTGACAAATCACCAGAAGCAGATTCTCATGAGCTAAATTATTCATTATAACAATGTAGTCTTCAAGAGAGAGGAGACGCTGCCCTCTTTTCTTTTCACTCTCTATCTCGAACTCTCCTCTCTCGGCCAAGGAGAGATTCCATCGGAGATATCGATCTGATATTGATTTATTGGACCAATTGACTTCGTCCAGTTGCTAAATCATCTGTAAAGATATAAAGCAGCTGGAACCTGTTAAAATAACTTCATGAATAATTGTGATAATGATAGAAAAAGGAACTTGTGAACTTTTCTTAACCCAAAGAGAAGAAGGAGAAGTTGTTTCTTCTCTCGGCTCCGACGCAAACATCAGTGTTTTCTTCTGTATCATCACACTCACATGTGGCAGCTGCAGAAAGTTGTGTCTGTAAATCATTGTGTGTGTGTGTCTGTCTTTGTGTGTGTGTGTGTGTGTGTGTGTGTGTGTGTGTGTGTGTGTGTGTGTGTGTGTGTGTGTGTGTGTGTGCTCTAAAATTAACGAGAGAGAGAGAGAGAGAGGGAAGGTGCCGTTGTTTGGAATCCAGAGAGTCGTAGATTCAGGTAAAAGAGTCGGAGATGAAAACCTGCTAACAACTTCCTCTCTTGACCCAGAGCCCGGCACATTCCCTGACACACACACACGCACACACACACTCACACACACACTCTCACACACACACACACTGTCACACACACACACACACTGCTGTCAGCAAGTTCACGTCCACAGTCGGTTAACTTTATTCTTGGGCTCGCTCATGAGCTGAAACATAAATAAAGAGAAAACTGCATGTGATAACACACACAGACACACACACACACACACACACATGCACACACACACACACACACACAAACGTTTTCCTCTTTTTACAAAAAATCATATTTCACTGTTGGTCGGACCCATTGCCATGGCAACCACCCAGAGCTATTGTGCACTGTTGTAGACCTCCATGAACTCCAACCTGTGTGTGTGTGTGTCTCTGTGTGTGTGTGTGTGTGTGTGTGTGTGTGTGTGTGTGTGTGTGTGTGTGTAATGTCTTGCTTCTCGGTCGTCCTGCAGTGAACCTTTGTGGAGTTTTTCTAATATCCGAGGCGATTTGTCAAAGACTGTGAAAGTGACACACACAAAGACACACAAACACACACACACACACACACCCACAGAAGACATGGGGATGATCTAAAGGAAGAACAGCTTTATTGAATTTATCAATACAGAAGAACTGTAGATGAAGATGGATCCAAACGCACAGGACGGCAGCGCTCACGTCCAGGAAGCTGAGTCTTATCGTCCATCTGTGTTTATTATTACCATCTATTATAAATAATGTTCAGTTCACGTCCAAGTCACTTTCAGTACAGCAGCAATATTTATATTTAAACAATCTGCAGGGTTTGGATCTCGAAATTAAATCGTTCATATCGCTTGGTTTAAATACCGTAAATATAAAGCTCAACTTGTCGTAGTAAAAGATTAAAATTCAGAATCTGAGGATTAAAAGTCCGGAGGAATGAAAAGTTAGAGAAAGAGAGGAAGACGACTGATTCTCCTCAGTGTGAAAAATAACAAATATCACAGGAGCCGAGGAGATTGAGTAACAGTGGTGATATAATGCAGGAAGAGGCCCTGAGTGTGTGTCTGTGTGTGTGTGTGTGTGTGTGTGTCTGTGTGTGTGTGTGTGTGTCATGAATACATGTGCAGAACAGCACTCTTTCCTCTGAGGTCCAACTTTTCCAGTTTTTTTTTCGTGCAGATGTTGTGTTTTTCCTCGTACAGGACATATCTCACATTTCTCCTTCTCCCTCTCTCTCTCTCTCTCTCTCTCTCTCTCTCTCTCTCTCTCTCTCTCTCTCTCTCTCTCTCTCTCTCTCTCTCTCTCTCTCTCTCTCTCTCTCTCTCTCTCTCCGGCTGCTATTCAACCACACCCTCCGTTTGTGTTAAACTTCACCTCGACCAAATAGTGGAGGGGATGTGGGTTCCAAACCTCCACGGTTATGAAAAGTTATGAAAGGTTCTCATCCTGCTGCTGTAAACATATATATTTATATATATATATATATTTGTATATGTATAAATATAAATATATATACCCTGCAACTTAAAAATTTGCTTCAGATGGAGTGTGAGTGGAGAGGGTCCAAGTTTATATTATCTCCTAGAGAGCAGATTCCTATCATGGAGGGAGAAGGAAGAGGAGAGGGGACGGGTTCCAAGTGTGTGTGTGTGCATGTGTGAGTCTTTGTGTGTGTGTGTGTGTGTGTGTGTGTGTGTGTGTGTGTGTGTGTGTGTGTGTGTCTCAATGAAGGCATATTGTTCAAAGGGCAGATGTAGAGTCTATGATGGGAGCAGTATGTAAACACTGAAGACATTATAGAGATACAGTGATAGAACTTTGTGCGTGTGTGTGTCTGTAGGTCTGTGTGTGTGTGTGTGTGTGTGTGTGTGTGTGTGTGTGTGTGTGTGTGTGTGTGTAGTGTGTGTATGTTTGAGTGCTTTCCTCTCAGGGCTCTTCTAGACAAAAGCTTGGCTGTCAACACCAACACGCTTAGCGTCGGCCAAGGCATTCTGTAATGGTGAGGCAATCACTTCCAGATGACGAGAGTGTGTGTGTGTGTGTGTGTGTCTGTGTGTGTGTGTGTGTGTGTGTTAGTGTGATTGTGTGTGTGTGTTATTCAATTTGAGAATGGGAACCAGGAAGAGGGGAATATCGCTTCTTTGTGAAGGGAGTTACCTGACTCACATGCAGGGAAGAGTGTGTAAAGTGTGTGTCTTTTTGTGCAGTTGTGTTACATCGATAACAGGGTTGTGAAGCACGAGAAGGAGTTGACCTACATGACAAAATGTTTTGTCGTCGTCTACAAAGCATTCTTGAAATATCTGTTTCTCTTTGTGGACGTGAAACATTTACTTTGATAAAAAACGGACTGTGATTTATTAACCTTATTTATTTTGAACGTTAGAAGAAAATAATTGTTGGATCAGATTCGACAGGAGGTGTCGGAGAAAACAGTTTTTTTGTGTTGTGGTGCAGAGAAAAACACAAGTTCTGACACTGAACACATGGACCTGAACCCCCCTGATGAGTTCAGCGTCTGTGTGTGTGTCTGTGTGTGTGTGTTTCTGTGTGTGTGTGTGTGTGTCCCTGCTGCCACCAGCTCAGTACCTGGCACACACACACGGCTCTGCGGTTTGGACGCGGTGTGAGAACAACAGTGTGTGTTTGTGTGCGTGTCTGTAAACAAGCGGCCGACCTGCGACGACACTCTTTATTGTGCTGTTTGTCGTCACTTATGAGTCGTGTGTGTGTGTGTCGTCAGAATCCACATTTTGTTTCATTATTGTTCGTATTATTTACAGACTTTTATTTTGTAGCTGTCTTTTAGCAGCTCAGGTTGATTTCATCGGTACTGTGTGTGTCTGTGTGTGTCTGTGTGTGTGTCCTCTATCTGCCCTCTGTGTTTATTAGTGCCCTGTGTGAAGCAGGCACACTGCCCTGACACACACACACACACAGACAGACACACACACACACATCTCTCCTGTCAACACCTCTCACTCTGGACGCTGCAGATTATTCGGTGGAAAACGTCCTTCGATTGAAGTTTAGAGTTTCAGACTCGAGTGCAGTTTAACCTTTGACCTTCAAACTTATAAACATAGAGTTGAATTTATCTGAGTCAAAATGTCGTCTGGACCTGAAACACGATGAACGGATTGATCATGTGAACGGTCGCTGTTGCTGCTTCTCTGAGAGAGAACATGTGAATAGAACTTGTTTCTACACGGCTCCAATGGACATGAGAAACTAAATTATACATTTGGTTGTTTCTGCTTTAAAAACACAATCTGCAAAATGTATTTTTCCTGTAAAAGCTGCAACAACACGAGAGTGAAGCAGTAAAAGAAAGTTAGGTCACGATCCTGCACACGGAGCCAAGATACACACGTGTGGGTCGTATGTGCACGTGGAATTCAAACTGGGAACAAATCTCCGTGGACACATTATCCAAACCACATCACAACAAACACACAACAATCACTGGTTCCAATCGTTATTCTATCAAACATCTGCTGCTTTTATTATTGTTGCTGTTGTCGGTGTGTGTGTTGTGCGTCTTATTGTGGTTGTGGTTTGTGGTTTGGACACGTATGACTTCACCGGGATGGATTTGAACAAAGTCTACGTGTGCAACCAGGCCTCTGGGCATGAATCTAAATCTTAAATACAAATTCAAAGCCAACGCTAATGCTTTTTATTTGCGAAATGTAAATATTGGGTGAAGTGTGAGACTGATGCCTTGCTCATGGACGCCCGGCTGCCGGTCTCCAGCCTGCAGGCGACTTCTGGCCCAGATTCAGATTCACTGAATTAAAGTTCTTCCCTCAGTCTGGTTTTCTGTGATTTAGCAGATTTAGTTAATTCCACCGGCCTCACTTTCCCCTCGGGGGCGGCAGCGTCTCACTGACTCACGGGAAATATTCTTTATTAATAAATAAATCACTTTATTCCTCTGTTTGGGATAAAGAGAGAGAGAGAGAAGTTAACAGTGAAATGAGGAAGAAGAGAAGAAAGAAACGAAAAGAAAGAAAGAGGAAGGAGGGATGAACTGGTGACGAAAAAGGAATTTCACCGACGTGCGATGACCTCTGTTGTGGAATGTGTCATTAGCCAGGCTGTGTGTGTGTGTGTGTGTGTGCATGTGTGTGTGTGTGTGTGTGTGTGTGTGTGTGTGCATGTGTGTGTGTGTGTGTGTGTGTGTGTGTGTGTGTGTGTGTGTATGCACGTGGTTCCTGTTTTGCTTTGTGTTACATCACATTCACTTCATGCTTCAAATGTCCAAACAGATTCTTTTTACAGTGAGTCATTGTGTAACGAGTGTGTGTGTTTGTGTGTGAGTTTCTTGTGGTTTGCGGGACAGGTTTGTGGGGAATGTTGCCTACTGTGTTTGTGTGTGTGTGTGTGTGTGTGTGTGTGTGTGTTGTTTCTCAGTCTGATGCTGCAGGGTTTTATTTTCCCTTTGAGTTCTGGCTCAAATTCACAGTGAAGGTCATTCAAGATCTTCAAATTCTTTTATTAACACTTTAATCCCTTGTTTGTGTAGAAATGTTCATTCAGATGATTTGTCTCGATGTATTTAAACGTTTTATTTTCTTATTTCACCGACTGTCGTGTGTGTTTTCAGAGGCGGCTGCTCTGAGATCAGTTCAGGAAATTGGGTTTTAAATCCAGGAAATGAGCTCGAGCCTCATATGAAGCCTCGATTTCTGTTTCCCGGCAAAATCATATTCACTGACGGATGAATTCAGGAGAAAATGTAATATAATCACAACAATTATAGTCAATACCTTATTTGTTGTCACATCTTTTCATTTAAAAGCTCATTTAATTGCCTTTTTAAACACACCAGGTTCAATGAATAACAAAATACAGAAAATAAATCAAACAAAAAATGATCTTTGCCATTAAATTAATTTCAGTTGCCAAGGTTTCAGTTCCTGTCGTGGCCACTAGGAGGTGGTAGAGGTGTGTAAATCTGCCAACACAGTTTCCTTTCCTGTGTGTGTGTGTGTGTGTGTGTGTGTGTGTGTGTGTGTGTGTGTGTGTGTCTGTGTCTGTTTGCGTGTGTGATAATTAGAATATGATGAACATTTTGTTTCCATCACCATCACTGTAATCTTCTTTTTCTTCTCCTCCTCCACCCAATGACTCTCCATCTCTCCTCCTTTCTTTCTTCCTCTCCTTCCCTCTCAGTCTCTCTCTCACCCCCACCCCCCCCTCTCTCCTCACCCCCTGCTCTGCACTTTGAAGGCGGCTCTGTGATACATATTTTAAAATCATATTTTTTTTGGGGGCTGCAGAGCAGAATCTGAATGAGTTTTGGTCACAGAGAGAAAGAAAGGAGGATGCACTCTACATCCAGCAAGGCACAGAAAGGGTTGTGGGTTAAATTCCCTCATTATTTTATGTGATTATTTAATATTTTTGATTGATATGATTTTTAAAGACACAACTGATGTTTGAATGTATTTTATTGTGAGCTGTAGATTATTCATATTAACAGTTTCTACTGATGGGCTGCACACAAACGTCCATCTTGTGAACATGATATGTCAACAACGCCTCGAGGAAACTTCTCAAAATTTGGTGCATATGTTCACAAAGACTCACAGATATGCTGGTTCGATTCTGGAGGTCAAAGGTCAAATGTCAAAGGTCAAAGGTCGAACGACAGAAAGCATCCGAGAGAGAAAGATGGGAAAGGAGACAAAGAGAGGACGCTGGTCTCCTCTTTCTTTCCACTCCTTCTAGGGATGACTCTCTAGCTTCAGAGGACCATAACACACTGAGCCAGGTGTGTGTCTGTGTGTGTCTGTGTGTGTGTCTGTGTGTGTGAGTGTGTGTTTACAGACCCAACTTCGAACATGTGTCTGAAAGTGTGTATATGCCTGTAATGTGTGTGTGTGTGTGAGAGTCAGTGACAGTTTCCTGGGCAGCATGTGCGTGTTTGTATATAGTTTCCTTCCAGGATGTGTGTGTTTGTGTGTGTGTGTGTGTGTGTGTGTGTGTGTGTGTCTGTGTGTGTGTGTGTCCTCCAGGCAGAGAAAGTGTTTACAGGGGGATACTGATGAGGGAGGGAGCTGTGGTTTGGAGCAGAAACAGAAAAGAGGAAGATCCTGCCTCAGTTATTCTCCAGCGTGGATCCGTTGTTTCATAAATTCAGATATTCAGGACGTAAAGATTGTTGTTAGTTCATTTCTCTGAGAGATTGTCTTTCCTCCTCCTCCCTGCTCCGTCAGTTCCTGTCGTCCTCTGCTGAGGATAAGACAAACCTCTGTCTCCATCTCTGTTGTTCCTCTGGTCTCATCGGAACAGGAGCTCCCGTCCCTCCCCTCCTTTTCTCCTGTCCTCCTCTAACTCTCATCTGCTTCTGCTTAAATGCATCACATCTCATTTTCTCCGAACTCGGGCGATGGTTGGAATATGAAACGGTTTTCCTGATTCCGAGGGTGAAAATGTGCTCATCCCTTCAGCCTGTTTCAGAAGCATCAATTTTCATGTTTGGTCCAAGTCCCATCTGCTAACATGGAGGAGGCGGGGTTTACATCTCATCTCAAATACATCTTCATTTGTCAAACTGCAGCAGCGTCTCCCTTCTTGTCCAATAACTGAGAGCTTTGAGTTAGCCGAGGATTGTTTATCACCATAAGTCCCTTCCTCCTCCCTCTGCTCCTCTTCCTCTCCTCTAACATCCGCCCTCCATCACCTCCAACCTGCTTAATCCGCTCACGATATTGTCCAGGGACGACTCCTGCGACAGACAGAGAGAGAGAGAGAGATGCTGGGTTTTTCATCTTATTAAACCAGGTGGGGTATTAGCTTGACCTTGTTTGGAGACTGTGAGAAGTCGAGAGAGACAGAAATACCCAGAGGACAGAGACAGAGGGACGGGGAGGAAATTAAAAAGAGAGAAAAGGGAATGACATTTCAAGAAGTGGTTATTCTGCAGGCGTAGGAGTAAGAAAAGAGGAAGATCCTGCCTCAGTTATTCTCCAGCGTGGATCCGTTGTTTCATAAATTCAGGTATTCAGATATTCAGATGTAAAGATTGTTGTTAGTTCATTTATCTGAGAGATTGTCTTTCCTCCTCCTCCCTGCTAATCCGAGTACAATTTACATCTGGTTTTTCCAATCCTCAGATTATCGCAACTGGTTTTAATGAATCGAAAATAAACTAAAACAGTATTTATCGTCTTTATGTGTTTTAATCTCTCCAGAGTTTACCTGTAAAGTAATTTGGTAAAAGGACACGTGAGACGTTTTGAGGACTTGGGCGAGAGAGAGAGAGAGTGATATCATATCTGAGAACATGAAGTTCTTCTATTTGAGTGAGAGCGAAACAGACGGAGAGAAAGGTGAGAGAGACAGAAGGAAGTGTGAGAAGCGACAGAACAGATGAAGTGTTGCTGCAGAGAAACAGAAAAAAAACCACTTTCCTCAAACCTGCAGCTGCAGCTCCTCTGTTCAGCCTCTGTCAGAAAAAACGCTTCAGGAGCTTCTGGACTTTTTCACTTTGCAGAACTTTTACATAAACAAAGAAAGACACATTGCTAAAGTGAAGAGAGAGAGAGACATGGGAGTAGAATGAGGACACTGAAGAGAGAGAGAGAGAGAGAGAGAGAGAGAGAGAGAGAGAGAGAGAGAGAGAGAGAGAGAGAGAGAGAGAGAGAGAGAGAGAGAGAGAGAGAGAGCGAGAGAGAGAGAGAGAGAGAGTAGTCGTCCACCCTCAGATCTCCTCATTCCTCCGGGGAGTAGAAACAGTCTGGCATGAGTTATCCATGCAGAAGAAAAAGAGTGAATCCATCAATCCCCCCTCCCCCTTCTCCCCTCTCCCCTCTCCTCCCTCCCCCCCCGACACTTGTCCTCACCCCTCCTGCCCTTTTCCCTCCATTTGCTCTCTGGAGACGGCACATTCACTGTCCCTCTCCTCTCTCTCTCTCTCTCTCTCCATCGGGTTCTACTGTGCGTTCTGCAGGACACTGGAGTGGATCTGCTCCTCAGGTACGTGGGTGAGGGAGGGACGAGTGGGGGGGGTGTCTCTCTATCTGTCTCTCTAACTCATCTCTCATTTTCTCATGTTGTGTATTCACTGGACTCGAGCTGAGAGCTGCACAGACAGTTTGGATCGAGTCAGGATCAGATTCGGAGAAAAATCTGTTTTACTCGTGATCGTCTGTGAGGGCCAATCATTTTAGAGGCGGAGTCTTGTGGGTTTTCTGTCCAGTTTGACCAATCACGCTTGAGGAGGCTTTGGACGCCCGCAGGTCAGCGTGGAGAGAGACGTATTACACGTTCATGTATCTTTTATATATATATATATATATTGTATTTGAGTCCGGTCAGCGTGTCACTGCCTCCCTGGGAGATCTGGGCCCAATTTCACAGCCGAGGATTAAACTTCATCCCTGACTAAACTCATTTCCCCCCCCCCACCCCCAATGCAAAACCTCCATTGAGACAGAAAATTACTCCCAGACTTGTAGGAGTGTTAACAACTTTACTTCCAAAGGTCGACAATCACTAATTACCCCAAGTTTTAAAAGTGTTCAGAACCCCACGAAGCACTGAGTGAACGTGCTGCTGCAGCTTGAGACCTGAATCCAACCCAGAAGATTACATATGAAATAACATAAGTGTGATTCTGTTTCCCAGTGTTTTGAAAGTCTCTGTTTGCTTTAGTTCCAGAGTTGAGCGGAGAACTTCTTGTCCCTGGTGTGTGACCGCAGCGTGTCCAGCTCCATTAGGTTATCTGCTCTCCGGGGATTAACCGATTCTCTCCGGTTCTGGAGGAATGTGTGAGAGCCGAGCGGCGCTGGCAGAGCCGACCTCGGATCAGAGGAGGCTCGCCCGGCCCCGAGGAGCCTGGGAGGCCACGGTCATGTTCACGGAATCAGACTCGGCAGCGTCAAGGTCTCCGGTCGACTTCCACACTCAGAAAGGGATCAGAGAAACGAGTGAAAGCTCAGAACGTTGTGTGTTTGCTGGTTATTTAGTTTGTTTGGTTTTAAAGCTCTCGAGCAGTGAGTCGTGGTCAGAAGCTGAGATTAGGGTTGCAAAGGGGCGGAAAGTTTCCGGTAAATTTCTGGAAACTTTCCGGAAACTATCCACGGGAATATAAAGCTCGGGAATTTTGGGAATTTTGAAAAAAAAAAAACTATGCAAATTAAAGGCTGAGCAATAAAAACATCATTCAAAACTCTATTTTAAAGATGTATGGAACGTTGAGTTTCAACCCTCCACTGTGCATTCTTCCATCACATGCACAGATAACTCCCAGCATGCTTCACTCTACAGCAGGGCTATTGAGGCCTGCTGTAGTGTGCAGGACTAGTCAGGTAAGTTTCCATGATATTACTGGGAAAATATATTAGCATTCTGATTGAGGATTGTTCATCTGTTCATCTAGCATAGTTCCATTCATTTATTCATCAATTGTAAAATATTTTTACAGACTATTCCAATTGTTTGGCTAACTATTTATATCTCTGGCATTGCATTAGTGTTTTTTTACAAACTTTTTCCTCATCTTATTCTACAGAACAATGCCACGTGCACTCTCTCATGTGTGGAGACATTTCACCCCATCCAATGTAGAAGGAAAGGCTGTGTACATTTGCAAATACTGTGCAAAGACCTATGTTAAGAATGACACAACGATGCAGAAGCATATAGTCAAGTGCCCAAAGTTTCCTCAGGACTCAAATCAGCCTATGACACAACAAAATGTTTATATTTATGTCTGTATATGACAAGGTAAATACAGTTAGTATAAATTACCCACAACATTTCTAGTTTATCCCTGTATATTCCCGTTAATTCCTGTTAATTCCCATGGAAAGTTTCCAACTTTGAATATTCCCGGAATTTTGCAACCCTAACTCCAATAGTCCAAAAGCTCTTTAAAGCTGATTTACGGAATTTACTGAAGAACCAGATTCTACCAACGCCTGCAGCCAGCAGCTCGAGGTTCCTTCAGGACGAGCTTCAGATCCTTTGTGAAAAGTTTGCTGTTCCAATCCCTCAAAGGGTTTTAACCCCTAGAATGATCTGCTCATGCTGTAACCTAAAGAAACCACGAGAGAGATTTCTGGACAATTAAAAATCTTCTCTGTGGGATACGAGTGTTTTCATTTCACCGACCACTCGGCTCGTGAGGAGGGAGGAGCAAACTTCTATCAACAAACGCCGCTCGGCTAATTTTCTAACCAAATCCTGAAGATAAACAGAAGCGACTTGGAACCGAAGCACAGATCCAAAACTCATAAATGTATGTTTGCATTGTTCTCTGGCTTTGAGGCGAGTGGAATGATTAACCACCAACCAGCAGCAGTGATTATTATTTGATTAAGGGACAAAGGAGAAAGTCTGCGGGAGGCAAATGAAATTAAATAGCATAATAGAGCAGAACTAAATACCTAAACACCGGGTGAACCTCGTTCTCCCTCTGCACAACAATGTGGAGCCAGAGGAGGAGGAACGTGTTTGTCTGTGTGTGTGTGTATGTGTGCGTTTGTTGTATATTCTGTGTGAGTGTGTGTGTTGGGATGTAGAGGCAACATGAGGGTCAAACTATAATAAAAACTATGGTGGCTGAGAGAGCTCAACACAAAAGAGAAAATACACAAAACACCACCAAAAAGACAAAGGGTAGCAAACACAGAAAACAAAAATAAATAGATGAACACACAGCAAACACACACGAAAGAAACAAATATTCACACAACACAAACAAAAGGACAAACCTCTTCACAGTTTACACACAATTTTTTCTTCAGTCTCCAAAGAAAAACAAACATCGCACAGTAATCGAAAAGCAGATTTGTTTGTGTTGACCTGACGAGGACCTGTGGTGTGTATGTGTGTTGTGAATCATTTCTCGCTCAGCTCACTGTGAGTTTGTGTTGTTGTTGTTCCGCAGCCTGTTTATATTTCATAACCCAGGAACCTTCAGTCGTATTTCAGAAAACACAACACGCTGAAGTCAGCGTTTTTTAAAATGCAGATTGAAATGTGAGCGTCTGGCTCTCCGGGTTTTCACTCGTGTTGGAAACAATCTGGAGCGTCTGGCTTTGAGCTGGAGCAGGAGGATTGTTTGTAGGAAACGGGAATCTCCTGTTGCATAACCGTCTGTACCAGAGATTTGAAAAATAACAATTGAGTTTGTCTGTTTCCTCCGTCTGACCTGAATCTGCAGAGAAACTCTCACTGCTCTGATTGCTCCATTTGTGTTCAACTATAACATGGAGAGAACAACTACATGTCCTTAAAGCTGAATATTGATCAGATCATATTCATTTTTAACTTGTTTATAGACATTAATGTGCATAAATGTGGTTTGCTCTAAGAGATGGACTCAGAGACACCTCGTCCATCTTTATTCTCTGATTTAAAGCGTCTGTGTGTGTTTCCTTTAAACTGAATCGGACTGATTGTGTGTAACACAGTGTAGTGAAGTGTCTCACTGTGTTGAGTCGTACTCTTGTGTTGTTGCATCAGTTGCCTTCAGCGTGTGTTACAGCTCCAGGCAGGAAAACTGTTATTCTTTCACTTTTGGTTTTGTGCATCATCCTCAAATCTTTATTCCCAACCTGGTTTTCCTCCCTTCTGGTCTTTTCATCAATCTGTCCCCATCCAGACTTTCTCTGCCTGATGTAAATGATGGACGGAGGAAGAAATTCTCCTCTGGGAGTCACAGGAAGAACGAAAAGCGTTAAAGAATAAACCTAGGGAGTGAATTCAGGAGGTGGGAAATGAAATGAGAAGACAAGAGAGGAAGGACAGAGACGAGAGATAGAAAAGTGGAGAAAGACGCAGATAAGGAGTTAAACCCCAAATGTCCCCCACCCCCATGTGGTCCACACACTCACACACACACACACACACACACACACCATGACCACATTCCCTGTCCCAAACCAGAGTTATGTAAGTAGATTGGGGTTCTGAGCCAGAAATCCTCTTACGTAACTCCGCTCCCTCAGATTCTTCTTCTTTCTGCTCCTGGTAATAATTTAGAGCTTTAATTCCCAATTTCTTCAAAAGACGCTTTTGTTTGCCGTGACTTTGCTGCAGATTCAAAACTTCCAAAACGTGCGTAAACTCAACTTCAAGACGGTCGGGTTTTGAGCTGTTGTTGTCGTATAAACTTCATTTGGCCCGAGTGGAGCTGAACAAATGGACGAGCCTGGGAACGCTGTGGCTTCAGTGCTGCACAGCTGTTTCAATGGTCTCATCGTTTTAATGGGTCGTTCAAGAAGAGCTGCAGCTGCACGTCCACTTCACGAGCAACTCGACAATTAGAAATTACTAATCCCAGCGGACGTGGGACGAGAGGAACGAGTCAGCTCCAGCCAAGATTCAAGATTCAATATTGTCAAATGAACAGAGATAACATGAAGTAGTCACTGTCAATGAAATGCTTGGGTCACACACTCTCTTTAAGCAATGCTCAAGTGTAAAATAGAATAAAAAAAGAATAAAATAGAATAACAATGAAATAGATATATCAAAAATTTAAAATAGAAAATAAAATATATACATCTAAATATATATCCTTACAGGTGAATGTTCAATTTGTGCAGTAGTGCAAATGTTCAAATATGCTTGTTATGGTGCTGGTGCAAATCTAACTGTGGTTGGAAACTTTACTACTTGGAGAAATGCAATGTAATGTTTTTTAATTTGAAAACTAAAACCTTTCAGCTCAAATTGAAAACCCTGACACTGATTTTTAATCTAGTGAAATTCATTCATCACATTCGATCCTATTGTTTCATTCCTTGTGACATAATCCCACGGTGAAAAAGCGGTGTTGTCTTTTGCATTTGTCTCGTTCCAACCGCTCATGTATTTTAATGCCTCACACAATTTCTTATCAAACTCCCAACAGTAATCTGGCTCTGCAGGGGTTATGTTGGATTAATCCAGGTTCAGGACGCAGGTGACAGAGTCAGAGTAAGAAGTTAAAGATGAGTTCAGGCTTCAGCTGTTCAGGGAGGATCTG
>NC_083657.1:2939581-2947081 GCF_963576545.1 Limanda limanda
TGACGGAGGTAAATAAAGCTGGATTCTCTTTTTGAAAGGAGTGAGACCTCTTTGTCCGAGCTCATTATGTGTTAGTTCGACCTGGTTGTTGTGTGTTGGTTCAAGGTCGGGCCGCGGCTACAAGATGGAGATAAGAGAACGGTAAATATTGTGGCTGCTCGCGTGAGAGTTTTGACAACGAAAAGAGAAATAAAGACGGATTTCTCTCCATCCTCACATGAACTCTGCGTGAGAAAGAAAGAAAAAAACAAAGAGTGGGAACTTGAGGTTTTCTCACCTTGTCTTGTTTCTCTGCGACGGAGATAAGAGGAAGTTACGAGAGGCTGAAGTGGTGAAAAGAGAAGAAGACAAAGTGGTTCAGAGTAGTGTTGCAAAGGGGCGGAAAGTTTCTGGTAAATTTCCGGAAACTTTCCGGACACTTTCCATGGGAAGTTTGGCTCGGGAATTTTGGGAATTTTGAAAAAAAAATAAATACGCAAATTAATTGCTGAGCAATAAAAACATCATTCAAAACTCTATTTTAAAGACGTATTGAATGCAGCACACGCTGCAGGTTGAGTTTCAACCCTCCACTGTGCATTCTTCCATCACATGCACAGATAACTCCCAGCATGCTTCACTCTACAGCAGGGCTATTGAGGCCTGCTGTAGTGTGCAGGACTAGTCAGGTAAGTTTCCATGATATTACTGGGAAAATATATTATCATCCTGATTAAGGATTGTTCATCTGTTCATCTAGCCTGTTTCCATTCATTTATCCATCAATTGTAAAATATGTTTACATTCGATTCCAATTGTTTGGCTAACTATTTATATCTCTGGCATTGCATTAGTGTTTTTTTACAAACTTTTTTCTCATCTTATTCTACAGAACAATGCCACGTGCACTCTCTCATGTGTGGAGACATTTCACCCCATCCAATGTAGAAGGAAAGGCTGTGGACATTTGCAAATACTGTGCAAAGACCTATGTTAAGAATGACACAACGATGCAGAAGCATATAGTCAAGTGCCCAAAGTTTCCTCAGGGCTCAAATCAGCCTATGACAAAACAACATGTTTATATTTATGTCTGTATATGACAAGGTAAATACAGTTAGTATAAATTACCCACAACATTTCCAGTTTATTCCCGTTAATTCCCGTATATTCCCGTTTATTCCCGTTTATTCCCATGGAAAGTTTCCAACTTTGAATATTCTCGGAATTTTGCAACCCTAGTTCAGAGACAGAAGTCGGGATGTGCGATAAAACGAGCTGTCAGCATGAGACGCCATCGAAGAGAGAGAGAGAGAGAGAGAGAGAGAGAGAGAGAAAGCGAACGTCCCCGGTAGTCACGGCGACGGCTGACATCACGGATCCGCTCGCGTGGAATCGATGGCGTCGACTTAACGAGATGTTCTGAAAAACGTCTGGCAAAAACGGCAAATCAGCAGGAAAGGGAACAGCTTTGCTCTCTCGCTTCTCCTCACCCCCCCGTTACGTAAGAGCCGATGTAGGAAAAAGGCTAAATGCGATCTTTGTGGGAGGCCGGGGGGGGGGGGGGGGGGATGAACCTGGATTACAGAGGGTTTAGGGATATTTGTAAAAGGGAATCACTGCGGAAATATGTTTCTCAATCTCCAGGGAACATTAGACTCAGACGTCTGTGGGGAGTGAGACAGATGGATCCACGAGGCTTTTAGAAAGTAGAGCCAAATCGTCTAGGTCGCCCCCTGGTGGCTGTCTGCAGTATAGATCACAAACCCAACCTGCTCAGTTATTACAACATTTGAATAATGAGGAGGATTTGTTGCTGTTGAGAAAAACCTCCCGGTGTTTAGTTCAATATGTGAAATGGAAACTAGTCCTTAACTCTAGAACCTCCCCTTTAAATGATCATATTTGCAATGAAGAATAATACAATTCCTCAAATGTTTCTTCTGGAGAGAAGAGATGAGCTGTGAAGACGAGTTTCCTCCGTTTCACTGCGCAGGCGTTTGCTGCTGCGACAGCTTTCTGCAGAACGGCACAAATAACGATCCCGGGTCCCGTCTCACTGGAGGAAGACAAAGGGAATCTGCTCGGCTGGAATCCTGATTCCCTCACGTTCGATGCTGTCAGGGAGAAGTACATGCAGGAATCTGGATCAGTGTGAGAGGCTGAGGTGGCTTGATTTAGATATGAGAGGTTTGTATTCATGACGACACTGGTGCAGAAAGGAGAAGCTGCTGAACTCACCTGGTTAAACAAGATGAAGATCAAGGGAGATGAAGAGGAAGATGAAGAGGAAGATGAAGAGGAGGCCACTTTGAGCTGCAGATTTAACGCTGATTCGTTCACATTGAGAATCGGAGGAGAGCGATATTGTCCTGAACATTGTTTGGTTCTGATTTTCCGATGATCGTTGAACATGTTTGATATTTAGGATTTAAGATGAAAGAGAGGAAGCGAGTGGAGGAAGTTGAGCTTTGACGGAGGAAGTTTTTATAAAACTCAGTGTAGAAATGTTTTACGTCCATTTCCATTTGTTTCCAGTGAGAACGAACATTTTCCACTGATGTGTCTCGAGTAGAAAATGACTCTTAAATCAAACCCTCTGTGACCTTGACTGACCTCTGCAGCTGTGTGTGTGTTTGTGTGTGTGTGTGTGTGTGTGTGCGTTTGTGTGTGTGTGTGTGTGTGTGTGTCGCCTGTCGTTTGCCAGATAGATGCATTGACTTGATAAATGGAGGGAGGAGAAGGAAGGAGAAGGACGTAGGAAAGGAGGAATAAAAGGAGCAGTTTGACGAGTCCTCTCTTCTTCTCATTGTGTATTCTCCCCATTTCTCTCTCTCCCTCTCTCACTCTTTCATCCTCTCAATCTCTGTCGCTGTGCCGCTCACTTCACTTTCAATTTCTCTCCCTCCCGTCTAAAACCCCCCCCCCAATCTCACCTTCTTCATTTATTCAGCTCTCTGTCTGTCAGTTCACGCTCCTGCCTTCTCTCTCCCTCCATCGCTCTCACTCGCTCTCCGTCTTTCTCTCTCGCTGCCGCTCTTTTGCAGCTACATGCAAATGGCCGGAAGTATGTGGACACCAACCTCAGCATTAAGCCAGGGGGGCGTGAATCTCTGCTGCGGTGATTTACGAGCATTGATCGGTGAGGTCGTATTTAAGACATTAAAAGCACAAATATCAGATCGATAATGAACCAAGCAATTAAATATTAAAGAATAAAAACACACGTTAAATCGAATGCAAGCGGGAGAGATTCCTCCCGGTCGAGTGACGTTTACCAAAGCGAAAACAATTAATTCGTTTTGTTTAACTTGATTCCTCCAGAATGTCGAGAGTCAAAGTATTTGATTAATTCATGAATCTTGTTAGTTTAGTTATAAAAAATATGTATTTATACAAATTATTCGGGTTTGTTTTCAGCATCTTTGGACTTGGAAACAAATCGTATACAAATGCAGCGTTTTGGATTTTTGTGGTGTCTTGTATTCAGTTATACATTTCCTTAATTGGACATAATTATATAATTGGGGCGTCCACATACTTTTGGCCATATAGTATATTTCCCTGTGGTTTCTCTCCCTGGCCTCTGATTGGCTGCTTTCTGCCTCCTGACTCTTTATGAATTGAACGGCAACGGCTGGATGTGACTGGCTGGGAGCCGATCAACACAAGGAGTGCTCTCTCTCTCTCTCTCTCTCTCTCTCTCTCTCTCTCTCTCTCTCTCTCGCTCTCTCTCTCTCTCTCAACCACACACACACACACAAATCACAAATATACACACATGCTCACCGGCAACAACCAAACCTTTCATTGAAACGTGTAGAGGTGCACACACACTCTTTCCACCTCTCTCTCTCTCTATCACACACACACATGCATACACACACACACACACACATGCATACACAGACACACAAACACACACACGGACACCGGCACACAGCCTGCTTTGTCCACAGCTCACGTAGCTCGGTGCACTCAGACGAGCTCTCACACATGCGTAGTGTAGGACACACACACTCTCTCTCTCTCTTTCCCATCTTCTGTCACTCACTCTCTCGCTCGACCTCAGCTGCAATCACATGCCGAGCTTCACACACACACACACACACACATAGACACGCAGTCACACACTCCGGGTTGCAGTCGGTGATGCTGTGACGCTCTCTCCTCACACACACACACACACACACACACAGACACACACACACACACTCCGCTGGTCTCTCACGCTCGCACACGAGACGCACACCCCCCCCCTCGTTCGCCCCAGTCAGTCAGTCAGTGTGTGTGTGTCGGTGGAATGAGGCGGTGATGTTCTGGGACAGGAAGAACAGTATGGGCAATTCCCAGCGCCGGCCCAAAGGACGACACAGACCCAAATCGGCAACAGGTACTTCATCTCTCCATCTGTGAACATCTGGATTTGTGTCTTCATCGGTTTCTTCATCCCTCCGTCTCTCCGTTCGTGCTCCGTTCATTTTCAATCCATCTTTCCGTTTACGCACACTCACACCTTTGCTGGTCAGTGCTGGTTTTCCATGCGTTCGGCCGGTCTGCATTTTCTCTCCTTCATCATCCCTTCCTCTCATCCATATATTCCTCCGTTCGTCCCTCATGTACTTATAGAGTAAAGCATTCCTTCTATTGTTTAACTTGCTGATTCATCCTTCCGTCCATCCATCTTTTCCTCGTTGATTTTTCTTAATTTGCAAGATTTCGTTCATTCACCCATCGATCTGTCTTCTTCTCCTCCATCCGATCCATTCTTCTCCTCATTGATCTCCAGATTTCTCCCTCCACAGTATTTCATAGTGATGTGTCTCATCCATGAACCCGTAACTTGTCCTGCATCGTTTTCTCCATCTTTCTATCGATTATTGTTTCGGGAACGATGTTTCCATCTTTCTCTGGACCCATTGTTCTGTCCATCGATCTGTTTAATCCATTCTTTCATCCAGTCATCTTCCCTTTCCATCTCCTCTCCACCCAGAAGGTTTCATATTGAGTCGTCTCACGTTCATGCATCCCTCCATCAGTTCTCCATCCATCTGTGTCATCCATCCATCCAGTCTTCTGTCCATTTGTCCCCAGTGTCTCCATCCCAAACGTCCCTTATTTGATATTTACCTCCTTTAATTTTACAAACACATGTCGTTAACCCTCCTATTGATTCTGATCTACTCATTGAGTCTTTGTTTTGTTAATCTCACATTTCTTGCCTCTGTCTCATATATATATATTTCATATTCTGGTGTCTCACTTCCATCCGTCCATCCATCTTCTCCTCCACTCATCCTTCTCTTCGTCGGAGTTGCCAGGTTTGAATGATCTAGGTCAATTGGTCTTTTGCCTCTTGGCCAGTGACTGAGAGACTGAGAGTGTGTGTGTGTGTGTGTGTTTCTGTGTGTTTCTGTGTGTGTGTGTATCCCGAGCACTTTTCCTGCTTGTGGTTCACTGCTGCTGCTGCTCAGCTGTGTGTGTGTGTCTGTTAGTGTGTGTGTCTGTGTGTAAATAGAAGGTTCTATGTTTAACGCATTTTGCAACACGCTGCAGTCTCGTGCATGCCTGAGCTTGTGTGTGTGTGTGTGTGTGTGTGTGTGTGTGTGTGTGTTGGAGTGTTTGTGCACAGTTGCTTGGCTGAGCCGCCTCGTCTTGCACGGCTGGATGGGATTACCACCGGGTTCTTTAATTATCTCAGAGGGCGAGCGAGGTAGAGAACGTGTGGAAGAGAAAGAGAGCGAGAGGGGAAGGGAAGCGGAGATGACAGTCCTTGTAAATCTGCCTCTCTCACTCGCTTCCTCGTCGGACGATGAAGGAGAAGAAGATTGGCAGTAAGAGAGAGGGAGGGAATGAGGGGGGGGTGAGGGTGAGGCAGAGAGAGGGAGGAAGAGGAGAATACGAAGGGGATGGAGAGGGAGAGGAAGAGAGGAAATCAGAGGAAATGCAGAAAATAGGCGGATGAGTGATTTTTGGTGAAGTGGAGGAAGATGAAGGAAGGAGAGGCAGGAGTGAGTGGGGGGGTGGGAGGGAGGGAGGGAAGGAGGGAGGGGAAGAGGGGAGGAAGAGGAGGATGATGCATGAAAAACACACACGCACATTGTTTGTGTCATGCTGCAGAGCTGCACAGTGCACACAGCGCCAAGCGAGAGTAAATACAACCATATGCTCTCTCTGTCTACACACACTCTGTGCATATCCCCAGGAGACGTGTGTGTGTGTGTGTGTGTGTGTGTGTGTGTGTGTGTGTGTGTGCAGTGCAGCATGTATATACGCTTTAAGGCAGCACACACCTGCCACAGTGAAATATTGAGCACAAGACGCTTCCCGACTCGTTTGACCTTGACTGTAATCGACGTCCGAAACACATTTATCTGGTTCACACAACGGTGAGGGACACACACTCCTGTCAGCAGCTGCGACACACATCACACACAACACACACACATCTGCAGTCTGATACCAGGTCTGCACGGCCGGAGGCGAGAGGAGGAACCGCTGCTCCAGGGGCGAAATGAGGAAGTGGATTTTTCACGTCCTCTCCAGAAAAGACTCAAAACAGCGAAGGAGACGTTTACCTGCAGGAAGACGGACGTCATGTGACTCACAGGGAGGACGTGTGATTGGTTAGAAAGTTCACGACTGATGTTCATATTCATAAACTCTTCAAATATCAAGATTGGTTTCTTTGGATCTGCTGCAGGCGTGTGATGTGGATGTTTGAGAGGTGCAGAGAAAAGGGAGGAATTAAAGTCTCCACAAGTTTTGTGCTTTTTGCAAATTCAACACACAAACACACAAACACACACACACACACACACGGGTTGTCTGGTTTTCCATATGATGCCGCTCTCTTCTGCTGCTATGCAACCGTTGTCCTGGTGATCCGCCGATAACTCTCTTCCATTGTCCCAGTTTTCATCCTCAACTTTTCTTCTCCTCCTCTGTCGTTACATGTTCGGGTTTCATTCACCCGCTCGTGCACAAAAGGCACAATCGACCACACACAAGCACACACAGACTCACACACTGAACGCGTTCATTCATACATTTTCTGATCGATGATGTCATTTTCAGCACAGCCGCCAGAGCCTGCAGCAGGAGGAGAGAGAGAGAGAGAGAGAGAGAGAGATAGGGAGCGAGGGAGGGAAAGAAAAGAGGGGTGTGTGTGGAGAGATAATTGGATGGAGGAGAGGAGGAGTAGGATGAGGGTGTAGAGGAAGCGATTGAGAGATCTGAGGCAAGATAGAGGATGAGGAGAAGGAGGAAGGCGGGAAAGAACGGAGCGAGAGGAGAAGCAGGTGTAGAGAGAGAGAGATGCTGAAAGGGAGGAGAGGAAAAGGGAGGAGAGGAAAAGGGAGGAAGGAGAAGGATGTGAGGAGACAGGAAACAGCCTGGAGAGTCTGTCTGTCTGCTGGAGGCTGGGGCTGCTGTTGTCGTGGCAACCACACAGGTGATGAAGCAGGTCAATTGAATGCCGATTGGCAATCAGCCAGTGACCAACGTGTGTGTGTGTGTGTG
>NC_083657.1:2952081-2974581 GCF_963576545.1 Limanda limanda
AAGGTTTCTTCTGTCTATATTGTATAATGGAATAACCCACAGTATTATATTAACTATTATCTGATTTAAATAGAAAGTTATAGAACTTTATATGACAACTTTAAAATGGGTTAATGTTCAGTGTTTCCTTTTTTATTATTTATTAAAAATCCACAGTGATATTTTCCAACTTCTCATGATGGTTTTTTTTTATGACTGAACCAACAGAAATATTCCAGATGTCCACATGTATGTTATTTTCTACACGTTTACCCAATTTAAATATGATATATTTCATATTTGTGGAAACTTTGGGATTAAAACACAGTCGTGTGAGTTTATCATGACTCCAACACAAAGATATGTGAAGGAAAAACAGAGCAAATCTCAGCACGATAAAATCCGTGGTCATGGTTTTGTCTTTGTGACGCGCAAACTCACACGAGACGGACACACAACTCAGTCTGTGGTCGTGTGTGCGAGTGTGTGTTTGTGTGTGTCGCTGCCTCTGAAGGGATCTTTGCGCTTCGCTCGTTTCCAAAAGTCTTCACACAAGGACGTGACGGGGCCACAAGGTCAAACGAGGTCATGCACACACACACACACACACACACACACACACACACACACACACACACACACAGAAACACACGTTTGACTGTATTGCTGAAAGTGCATTTTGACTCTGGCTCGGTCCCATTGTGGTTTTGTGCTTGGCTACAATATGGTTTCAAATAAAGCAATTATTATAAAATCCAATCCACACACACACACACACACACACACACACACACACACACACAAATGCAAACACACACAGCTGAGGTTTTGCTTTTCAACCTTTTACACTCTAGTATGGAAAAACACAATCACACACACACACACACACACACACACACACACACACACACACACACACTAGGGCCTTCACTCATCACCATCTCAGGGTCCCTCTCTCTCTCTCTCTCTCTCTCGCTCTCTCTCTCTCTCTCTCTCCCTCCGCTGCCACATTAAATATGAGAATGAGAAATGATTGGATCAGGTCGCTGACGGCTGGAATGACATCATGTGTGAGTCTGAGGAGGGAGACAGATGGGGTGAGGAGTGGCGGAAGGAAAAGAAGAAGAAGAAGAAGAAGAAGAAGAAGAGGGAGTGTTGTGGTCAATCATGACGTTTTGTCCCATTTTCAAATATCAAATTTAAACCAAACTTAACAGACACACAAACACGTTAACAAACATCAGTGTGATAAGAACAACTCATCTTTATTCACACACTCATTTATTCATGATTTATTTTTCACCGTCTCGGACTCTGAATCCGAGAGGAAACATTAAGAATCTAAATCTTCATTAAGTTTCTGTTTATTAACAGAGTCAAAGAAAGATGGAAACCGGAGGAGGTTTGTTGTCGGGGAAAACGATGATAGAGGGCAGGTGTAATACAGTTTCTGTTGCCGTGTGTGTGTCTGTGTGTGTGTGTGTGAGTGTGTGTGTGTCTGTGTGTGTGTGAGTGTGTGTGTGTTGGTGGGTCCAAATCAAATGAGCGTGTAAATTATGGCTTTGACCTGTGAATGACTTTCCCTTGAGCATTTGTGCTCCACATCTGTGTGTGTGTCTGTGTGTGTGTGTGTGTTTGTGTGTGTGTGTGTGTGTGTATGTGTGTGCACTTTATTTGTCCTCTTGTCTTCGTCAACCACATCTTCTCGTCCTCCGTCCAACTGTCTCCTCCTCCTGTTTTTATTTTTGTCCTTGATGAGGCAGCGATGTAGAATCGTAGACTGTAAACAAAGATGGCCGACGTGTCAACTCTTCCTCTAACTCTCCGGATACGAAGCCACGACTTCCTGGTTACGATGATTACGTTATTCGGACATCTGGTCCAGACACATGTTCCACTTAGTCAGTCTCAGCTGTCAATCATAACGTTTTCATTTTTTTATTTATATACAGTCTATGGTTAGAATTTGGTTAAAGTTGTTATTATTCTAATAATTATTACATGTCTAGAGGTAGCTGTAGTTAGCCTGACTTAGCACGAGTGTTGGATTCGTGGAAACAGCTGCTCAGGTCGCTGGGGGTCGCTGGGTTTCGTTCGTGTCCTCGACGTTTAATCCACGTGTTCGTCTGTCGGGGGAAAAGGAAGAAATAACAGGAAATAAATAAAGTGCTGTTTCCTGTCAAATTCTCCTCAGAGACAAAGGCTCCTGGAAGTGACCGGGAGAGCACAGCCCTGCAGGGACAGTGTACAGTGTGTGTGTGTGTGTGTGTGTGTGTGTGTGTGTGTGTGTGTGTGTGTGTGTGTGTGTTGGTCTGTGCAGCGTCAACCCACCACACGTGCACACGCCCTCACACAGTGTGGGAATCGACCTTTAAACGAGAGGCAGCGTGGAGAGAGAGAGAGCATTCCTCATGAGTCACGACGCTGAGGGACTCGAGCGACAGCGGGAGCCGCTATCGCTCGCCTGGTGCCAGTGGGGCTTGTAGTTCACTGTCAGACACGGTCAGCGCTATCACAGCAGACTGGAACTACAGGAAGTGGTGCCAACACAAATGGGAGGGTCTGGCAGCCGGTGATAAGGTTCCTCTCGGGGGTTCGAGTCCACGCTGACAGACGCCGACTGTCAGAGTCAGCCAGACAGGAAGTGCAGGTCTGGATCTGTGGAATTATTGTTATTGTAGCAACTCATGCAACTGATATCTGCAGGAAATATGGCAAAGACATCTTTGTGTGGTGCTGGGAGGATTTTGTTGGTTTAGACATAGATGTTGTGCAAAAATAAGCACTGGTCCATAATGGTGATGATAAAGAAGACATGATTTAAGCATATGTCCAATTTTCACTCCCTTATTGCTCCATTTTGGTCTCCACCTGCTCTGGTTTCTCTCCTTTCACCATCTACTCGCTGTTTAATGAGGTTCTGCTCTTCAGCTCTTGTACAGTGGGTCAATTGGAGCTGTGGCTGGAGACAGTGATATGAGGACGTGGGAGGAAACATCGTGTCTCTGTCCCGGCTGCTGCAGCTTCCATCATGAAATATTAAAAACACCACGAGTGTTGTTCTGCATGAAATGTTAAAGCGACACCGTGTATCGTGGTCGCTTGGCGTTTGAGACGCGCGGCGACCGCCGGCCGCGTGTCGTGTTTCCTTGAAAGCGTCGTGTTGCGTTCAGGACAAAGTGTCTCAGTGGGACACTTGTGGATCCGGGAGTCGTCGGTTTCTGTCTCTTTAAAGTTTCATCTTGAGCAGCAGGCTTCATTCTCCACTTAGATCCGTGTTGACAGATGTTGTGCTCCGAGTGTGTGTATGTGTGTGTGTGTGTTTGTGTGTGTGTGTGTGTGTGTGTGTTCAGTACACTTTGGACCATCTGTGTACATCAGCGGGGAGTGTGTATTTGCTGCAGTGTGTGTGCGTGTGAGGTAAAGTGATAAAGGAAGATTGATGGACTACAGCAGGAAGAGTGTGCTCTGACCTCCGCTGATGAGGTCAAAAGGTCACGGAGAGCGACCTTGGCGAGGGAAAGACTGTGATGGGGTGTTTGTGTGTTTGTGTGTCTGTGTGTGTGCAAAACGTCGACCTTGTAGGGCCTGTGACATCACTTCCTGTCTGTTTGTCGCTGTATTTCCCCTGAGACACATACGACACATCCACAGAAATACAAACTCTCCCTCTGCTGCTAATGTACACACACAAACACACGCACACACACACACACACACACACACACACACACACACACACACACACACACACACACACACACACTTCCTGACCTCTGCGGCTGAAGCTGCTGAGTCAGTCTTGTGGTCTCAGCCCACTGCTATCTGCAGTGTGTCCGCGTGTTATCAATCACTGTGATAAATAATCAGTGACTGTGTGTGTAGAGGAGTGTGTGTGTGTGTGTGTGTGTGTGTGTGTGTGTGTGTGTGTGTGTGTGTGTGTGTGTGTGTGTGTGTGTGTGTGTGTGCTTGGTGTCTGAATTCACAGCCTCAGTGTGAAACGTACCACATCGTCCATCACAACAATCTGAGCCCGAGTTCGTGTTGAAGTAACAGAGCAGCTGAGGTGTGACTTCAGGCTTAATGGAAATATCAGGTTATTTCTGTCTCCTGCTCACACCAGCTTTTTCTTTCTTCAAATCGACAGAGTACACAATTATTCTTCATATTAGGATAAAGGGTAAAAGCAAAAGGCTCCTCAGTAAAACTACTTTAATGGAAACGAGGAAAAACGAGTGCATCTGCAGGTGAAAAACTCACTTTAGTGTGTTCCTCTTCAGAAGATGCAAATGTTCCAGATGCAAAGAACTGCAGTGTGATACTCATCGTTCAACAGTACATGTTCAAATGTTGTATTATCAAGGTTAAATAACCATAAACTTAAGTTTACCTTTCCTCAGTTTCTCAGTCTCGTCCATACGAAGCCAAAAAACATCCTGAAGCCTAAACTAATCGTCCATAGTGAGTCAGAGAGACTGGGCCCAGATGTGTTGTCTAAAAGTGTAAAAATGTTTATTTGAGCCGCCTCCGGGCTTAATGCCGATCATCTCATTTGTTCATGCTAATCACGCCGCTGCATGAACGAGTTGCTAATTTGTTGTTGTAAAACACTCACGCAGTTTTCTGGCCTGCGAGGCGGAGAGTATCCGCCGCTGACCTGATTCTGACTTACACCACGAGAGATTATCGGAGAAAAGGAGAGTTTTAAGGAGATCTGAGGGGATTTAGTAGTTTCCGAGACGAGTACAAATTAAGATAAAGCTCATATTTGGGTTTTGCGGAGGCTGAAGCAACACAGAGTCGGATGCTCGTGTGCAGCCGGCGGATCAGGAAACTTTAACTGTCTGAGATCATGGTCTTCCTCTGTGAAGAAGGGTGGAGCATGTCACTGAAGCTCAGCAGCATTCTCTCATCCACACGACTCATGTGCTGGCAGCAGGACTGATGAGCTCATTGGGTTTTACACTCGTTCCTGTCGTGTCAGCACATGGAACCAGTTTGTATCTGTCGGTGTTTGAAGTCTCTATTCACGCAGAGATGTTGTGCACGTGTGGAATACACAAGAGGCTGATTTGCATTTATATAGTTGCACTTTTTCCCTCCAGGGAGCAGCTGAGTCAGAGTGCGTCCATTAAATGCTTCCCCCTCATGCCTTGCTCAAGGGAATAGCAGCTGCAGAGTAAAGGACTCGGTGCTTCCTGTCGTCAACCTGTTTGTTTCTGCAGAATGTGCTCAACCTGGTGAATAGAATATGTTTATCTATATTTATTTATTCATAGGTTGATAGATTTAGTTTTTCTCTGCATGAAAATCAGTTTGCTGCTCGGACCTGAAACCTGCAGGGGACATGGACAAGTGTGGGTTTAATATTTGAGGAACCAGTGGAGGATTTAAATATCAAAACTGAGATCTTCTGTCTCTAATATGTGACGATAAAAACTATTTAATAAGAAAACACAGCTCCTGTACTTTTCACGTTTTAAACTTGTCCAACAAAACCCAGGGAATAGATGAAAATACACATTTTCAAACACATCAACACACGTCATCTTCCTGAGTGTGTGACTGAAATGCTTAGTAATTCATTCAGTGTGTGTGCACCTGGTTGTGTGTGTGTGTGTGCGTGTGTGTTTGTGTATCATTGCTGTATCACTGCCAGGCTGATTCGGCTGTATCCATGGCAACCGTGTGGCATAATAGGAGCAGTCAGTGTTTATTGTCAGTGATTGATTCCAAAAATACAGATATCGTCTCCATGTGGTGGGTTTTGGTGACAAAGCCTTTGTGTGTGTGTCTGTGTGTGTGTCTGTGTGTGTGTGATGAGTCATGTTAACAATCTCCTTGTTCGACTAACCATCATAATCAAAGTGACGCAAATCTCTGCGTCAGTAATTAGCATAAAATTGGATCTTTGCTCCTGTTAGCAAACATGGCTGAACACATGCAGCTCCTCAATTAGGCCCTGACACACTCTGACACACACAGACACACACAGACACACACACCAAACACACACTCACCATATATACAATATACTGTATATACACAGACACCTTCAATACATTAAATCCCATGACTCCACTTTCCTCATTGTTCGCCATTGCGTGTGTGTGTGTGTGTCTGTGTCTGTGTGTGTGTGTGTGTGTGTGTGTGTGTGTGTGTGTGTGTGTGTGTGTGTGTGAGAAACGATAGAGGAAGAGATTAGAGGATGGGAGGGTCTGAGGAAGTGAGAGATGAGACAGAGAGAAGAGACGGAAACGAGTGAGAGCGAGTAAAAGGAAAAGTGGAAAGACGGAAATCTGTGATTCAGGAAACAAGCAGTGAAATCAGGCGAGACACACGGACGGAGAGAGGAAGGAAGAGGGAGAGTGATTTAAAGAAAGAGGGAGGAGGAGGATTGACGAGTGAAAGGAGGAAGGAGGGAGGGAGGGAGGGAGAGAGAGAGGATGAATTGTGGCTCATGTCACTATAAATTACTTCCAGGGTCTAATCACTGCAGACGGCCAGGTCTCACTGTAGAGCTGAGGGGAATAGACACCGTCTTAGTGTGAGTGTGTGTGTGTGTGTGTGAGTGTGTGTGTGTGTGTGTGTGTATGTGATCCCAGAGACACACTCGTCCTTTAATAAACTGTCTCTCAGGTTCAGGATGAAGACGTCTGACGTGAATGATTTATTGTTGAAGATCTTTAAAGCCGCCTTAATGTGTTTTCTTGTTTAGACTCAAACTAACACAACTGTGACACAGACCTGCTTCACAGGGACGACAAATACAAACATCAGAGAGGAAAACTAACACAATCGCATTTGAAATCAAAGACACAAAACTGTACTCTACAAAATCTAAATTCAAAGACAGCAGATGAAATAATCAAACATTAATTAAAAGTATAACGGCAAAAGAGACACACAGTTCTTCACTTATCAGATCATTTTTCTTAATTATAATAAATTAACACAACAACGTGTTTTCAGAAGCATCATCTCACATAAATCTAATTTCCCTGTCTGTGTTTTATACCTGCTTCTCCTGCAGAGGGCAGCACTGAGCTATGACGAGAGCTCAGTGCTGCAGCAGTCAGGGGCTGCAAGAGCACGCACACACACGCACACATCCATAGACACACACATGCACACAGACACATCCATAGACACACACATGCACACAGACACATCCAGAGACACACACATGCACACAGACACATCCAGAGACACACACATGCACACAGACACATCCAGAGACACACACATGCACACAACCTCTGTGAATCACATGCACAACCATCATCTTGTTTGGGCAGAGCTTCCTTAAAAATCTAAGATATCATCATCGGCTACAGCTTGGACTCACACACGCACACAGACACACACACACACACACACACACAGACACACACACACACACACACACACTCTCCTCAGCTTCCTACACAAGGTCATTATGGAACATGTCCACTCTGTTGTCTCCATATTTCAAACAGACGTGTCCTACACTTCCTGCACAGTTTAAAGTGAACGAGCGCCCGGGGGAGGAAATGTTCTTGTGTTTGAAAATAGACGAGTTTAAAACATTTGCCTTGTTGTCGACCAGTAGAAACATTTTATTATTATTATTATACTCTTGTCTGAATTGCAATAATCCTTCAGGGGACAATGTCCAGACTCTGAAGTGTCCCCGGCCGGTAGAAGACGGTAAACACCAGGAACCTTCGCCCCAAACGTTGATTGATGACAAATGGAAAAGATGTATAATCAGATGTATTTATACTGATGGTGATTCAGTCCTGACCTGACCTGCGTCCTCATTGGTCGGTCGGAGCAGTGACGAACCCCCCCGGCCTCCTGTGTACCTTCCCTGCCACACAACACCTCTGATTCACACTCGGCTAATTGCTCATTTACCCACAGGGAGAGACGCCGCTGTGGGGGGGGGCTGCGTCACGGAAAAGTGGTTCGACTCTCGTGACTCAGGTTGGAGATCGGCAACGTGCTAAGGTCGCTCTGGTTAGTCTGGTGTTCACGGGACTTCGTGGTGGAACCGGAGTGATTTGTTTCGGTCAGACATTTCCTCCCGTTGTCACTCGAGTGTAAGCTCTGCTGCTTTATTACATTTACATCAAACAAACAGACTCTGAGGTCAGTGGTGTAATCTCGTTGCTGAGTAACAACAAAGGTCAGGACGCCGGCTTCATCTCGATAACGACGCCCAGAAGGATCTCAAATGCTCGGTTTGGGTCTCGGTGCCGACGGTAAATCTGGTTTAACTGCAGAGCCTTTAATGACTGGGAGAAAACACAAGGCCCACACACACACACTCACACACACTAACACACAGAGACACACACTTTGATTTAGCCAGGCTTTTGGATGTGCTGTGACAGAGTTTAATTTAAGGCCGGACATAAACGAGTCTCTGCTGAGCACCAAGCTAATACCTGTCATTCACCAAACACACACACAGACACACACAGACACACAGACACACACACAGACACACACACACTCACTCACTACATTTCCTCATGAGTGTGTGAAAGATACACAGATGTATTTTTATCACACGCCCAGGAAATCTGTGCCAGCATGTGGGCGAAAATGTTAAAATGTGATGGATGGATAACTTGTGTTTACCCATTCATCTTGTGTGTGTGTGTGTGTGTCTTTGTGCGTCCGGTGATAACAGCTTGTCTAAATCTGTGTCGTCCCCGCTAACACTCCAACGCACACAGAGGGGAATGAATTAGTAATAAGCTTCACAGAGAAAAATAACGGCCTCGCTGATGCATCTGTCTTTGGAATATATGTGTGTGTGCGTCGGTGTGTTGTGGGTGTGTTGTGAAACTTTTGGTCTATTTTATGCATTTGTAGGTGGGTGCAACCAGGGTTCAAGCACCAGTAAATACTGGTCTAAACCCAGTCTATAACCTCAGTACATACTGGTAAAACCACCACAGTGCAATATAGCTTTTTCTGGCCTGAATGTGTCGCAGAAGTTTCCCTGCAGTTGTGTGTATTCATGAGGACGTGTGTGTGTCTCAATTGTGAGTTGGTTCTTTTCACCAAAAGCTCTTAAACTGTGTGTTCGTCTTCACTATCGAGTCCAAGGCCAGAGATAAATGACTTGTCTTCATTTTAGCTGCAGTCGACATTTATTTTACAATCATTTTTATCTGTGTGTCTGTTGCTCTGCCACAATATTTAGATCTATATTCACCGGCTGCATTCCAATTCAGAGGCTTCACTGCTTTTGGCGAAGCAGCAGAAAACGATGTGAGCAATTACTGGAAGTGGGGCGTGTCCCGGCTAATGTGATGTAACAAACACAGAGGGAGTTTGAGAACACAAATCGATGACTGTGGGTAAAGATGAATGTCGGGTTTCCGAGTCCTTCCTCTCTACGGATACGACAATGCCATCTTGTGGTGGTGACGTTGTTTATCGCCGGTGGAGCCGCAGCATCGAGGTCCAGCCGATAAACACACGTCCAACAAATCCCCCTTTTTATAGCAGCAATAAACCCAAACTGATAAGAAACCTGAACTAACACCAGCGTGATGAGAACATTTTATTTCCCTGCATGTTCCATCTGCTGTGGAGGACGCTGGGTTTATGATCTATACTGCAGCCAACCCCCAGGGGGCGATCCAGATGTTTGGGCCTAACGTAAAGGAAAACCACATGTCATATATTTTGAAATTTCCTTTAAATTGATTAAACTAAACAAATACAAATGCTGATCATCTACCTCCATGTAGCATTTAGTTATTAAGTTAACCGCTGTGAATTTAAATGTGTGAAACATCCTGTCCCTGGAATCCATTTCTCTGCACAACCATCTTTTCCCTCAACTCTGGAGATGGAGTTTCTTCTCTTTCCCCAAATCTGCCCGGTGATGCCCAGAGGCTTGTGTCTCTCCTCCATCCAATCCCTCCATCCTCTCTCTTTTCCCGTGTCACCGTGGTTACATAAGGGGAGGAAGGGAAGGAAGGGAAGGAGAACTCGGGAGTGACATCTCCTCTGAGGACGACCGATCCGTGGAGACTGTCAAGTATGAACCGCACAGGAAACCAGATTCCCCTCAAGACTCCAGCTCGTCTCGTAGAAACAATCTGTGCCGTCAGCTGCCAGGTCTCAGAGCCGGGGTCAGATCCTAAGATCCAAATCAACCAAATCATACTAATAATAATAGGTATAACTTTATCCTTCATCACTTTAATACAGGATCAAACCAGTGCAGTGAAGTACCCTGATATCCTCAGTACAAGTCTTAGGTTGTAGTTGTTTATATATTAGGTGAAGTATTGTTGCTTTTTACTGTTTTCTTGAAATAAATTAAGTATTATTCAGAGAAAAAGTGATTATTTTCATAAACATACATCTATTTGAGATGAATCCAGGAAGTTATCCCCCCCTAGCTGTTTGTCATTTTGGATTATTTATATCATAGACTCTAAAGCGTCCAAATATGAAGCCAAAACGTCTTGGATGCAGCCGGCGCCATCTTTAGATTCTTGGCTTCATTCGGAGCCAGATCCTCGAGGCAGTGATCCTGGTTTTTAAATCCTTCAGTCCTGAGACGATCCTCGGATGTGTTTTATCTGTCACAGCAGGTGGTCGAATGACACAGACACTTCCACGACAGGCTGCTGGTTTTATGTCTGTTTGACCAATAAACGCTGTTGACGCTCCGGCTCCGCGCCACTTCTTCCTGCTGCTTCTCAATCCACTCGAGCGACTCAGCGTGGATGTGAAGAGGAGTTTGTTTGTCTTGGATCTGAACCTCGGTCCTCAGAGGAACCTCGTGTGTGCAGAACCTCGTTAGGAGGCTCGGTGACGAGTCCTGGCTGTGCTGATGTGCAGAGAGAACAGTGAGAACGACTCAGTCACAGGTTGTTAACTCTCTCTCCGTCTCCCTCTTCCTCTCCGTTGTGTATTTACAGTCTTTCGTGCCACATGTTCAGAAGCTCCTGAGGCTCGTGTGACTGAAAGTGAAACACACACACACACACGCTCGCCCACGCTACATCACATATTTAACTTAAAGTCCCACATCTTCAAAAAGCTCCTTGTGCTTCCCTCTCCCAGCCATGTTGCAGAATGTGGTTCTGATGCAAGAGCTTTCAAAAGGTTGAAAGGATTTTACTTTTCTGATTATATAAAAATTAGGGCTGGGCAAGTTAACTCGTTTTAATCGAGTTAACTCAAGTGATGAGTTAACTCGATTGTTTATCCACCAATTATTTTCTTTTTTCCTGTTCTGCAGCAGTCAGCAACAGACTTTCACAAAATAAAAGCCTGACTTTCACAATAAAACAATAAATAATCAAACCTGAGTTAATGCGAGATAAAATAATTAATCGAGTTAACTCATCACTTGAGGTAACTCGATTAAAACGAGTTAACTTGCCCAGCCCTAATAAAAATCGAGGTAGAACAAGGCAATCTCAGAAGAGAGACAAGTAAATATATATATAAAGTATATATAATGGTGGGGAATGTTAGGAGACAGTTTCTGCTCAAACCTCCTTTCCCAGATCCCTCCTTCCTCCCTCCTTCCTCTGTCCTTCCTCCTTCCTAGGAGAAGTTTGTTGTAAATGAGTCTGAAGTGATTTGGTTCTGAAAACCAATTTAAATCAATTTGAAGAACAAGCACAGAAAGTTGTAAAGGGAATTATGTCTTAAACAGAAAGTGCTTTTCTTCTCTTCTATCAAGAATGGAACTTGTTTTGTTTTCAGTCTTACGGCTCCGAGGGATCTGGAGAGCGCATCTCTTTATTTAATTGTAAACGATTACAATTAAATCAATTAAATTGTCTCGTGTATTAGAAACTGGCCTGAGATGTGAAATGATTGAGTTGCCTGTTCTGCTTTAATTTCTACTCATTATATATTTTGTTGACTTGTTTTCACACACAACAGCTAAAAGTAATTTGTGATGTTTTGCACACAGCACACAAACATGAAATCACAACAAGAACATTGCAGTGGGTGTTTTTTGTGTTAAAGTTTGTTGATCTGCTTCAGACTTCAGTTCCTCTAACGGGATATTTAGCTTCCAGCGAGATCCACAGCACCAAGCACACACCCGGCGGTTTAGAGAGAGAGACAATACACGAGAGAAGGAAAGGATGAGGATGTATTTAAGGCTCAAAATTGAGGAATCAAAAAAAAATAGACTCCACAGTGAGAGTGTGTAGCGTCTCTTCTGCAGAACGTTACAAACCGTGCGTGATCGCCTTAGTTCTCGTGAGCGCGGCCGATGCTAACTGACGTGCACTTCTGTATCGGGGGGGGGGGAAACAGTGGCTCTCTCTGGTGGGACTCGTTTGTGTGGAAGCAGCTTAGGAAGCCGGCGGCTGCCAGGGGTGAAATCCTGATTCCGTACAGCGGATTCACGTCGGAACCTAGAGTTCTTTAAATTCAAAAAGCAACGTTTTCCTTCCATTGCTTCGAATCAGAGAAACTTCCCACTCACACGTATGATCCGACGTTTTCCTGTGTGTTTAGAATCCGAAGTGTGAAGTGGACGATCTAAAACCGAAGCAGCTTCCTGAGGACTCTCACATTCTCTCTGTGACAGAGGATTTGACATTTCTGTTGCAGGACAACGTGTCTCCACCGAAGGGCAGATCCTCCTGATTTCACGTCCTTTGGTCGAGTAACGTTTTTTTAAATGTCATCGTCTTCAGAGGAAAGTTAAGATCATGAACATGCATTGTGTAAGACTGCAGAGGCTTTAAAGGTTTGGAAGTTCTAATGACATCTGGAGGTCGGGGGTTCTTATGTAAGGTTTGGTTTTACTTCAGTCTCACAGGGATTGAGAAGCTGGTGTGGTATTAGCTTCCTGGTGTTGATGCTGACGTGGTTTTCCTGCAAGATCGGAACATTTTGACGTTTCTGTATATTAAGATATAATTATATCAGCAAGATTTCTGTCTACATATTCTTACACTCATAGTATATTATATTATCTATTGTATAGTCAAATACTTATATTCATACCTCTACTATATATCATATATTATATCATACTCTCTGTATATTCTTTGTATATATAAGTCTATATACACATATTTATACATGTGTACATGTTATAATTATTATTATTATATAACTATTATTATTATATATACTGTTGCTGCCATTATTACTATATACTGCTATTATATTGGTATAATTACTATCATATATAAATATATATCATGTTATATTATATACTATATATACTGTACTATTTTTTATATACTATCTAACAATAACATTACCATCATATCATCAGTACTATTACCATCATCTTGCCACTGCACCTTATCTACCTATTTATCTTGTGTTTCTGTTTTTTATTCTTTCTACCTCAATATTTTTTATTTTATTCTATTGTATTGTATTTTATTGTATTCAAATATACCGGCTGCTATGACGACTTAATTTCCCTTCGGGGATGAATAAAGTAATCTATCTATCTATCTATCTATCTATCTATCTATCTATCTATCTATCTATCTATCTATCTATCTATCTATCTATCTATCTATCTATCTATCTATCTATCTATCTATCTATCTATCTATCTATCTATCTATCTATCTATCTATCTATCTATCTATCTATCTATCTATCTATCTATCTATCTATCTATCTATCTATCTATCTATCTATCTATCTATCTATCTATCTATCTATCTATCTATCTATCTATCTATCTATCTATCTATCTATCTATCTATCTATCTATCTATCTATCTATCTATCTATCTATCTATCTATCTATCTATCTATCTATCTATTACGAATAAAACTATTGAAAGGACTTCGACAAAACTTGGTCGAAGAATGCAACAAGATCCGATAAAGAATCTATTCTATGATTGTATTTCGGATCCGGTTGAAGGAGCAGATCCAGGGATCAAGGATTTGTTGGGAATTGTTTGCCATCGCACACAGGGGACGATTTGTTGTGATTGTGTGTTTGTGTTGGAGGTTTGATCTCCTCCCTGTGAATGTCATCCCTCTCTCCGTCCTCTTCCAACCTCTGCTCCTCTTCCTCTTCCTCTCTAAACGCCACATTCCCTCTTCGTCTCCCCTTTCATCCCCCCTTCCCTAATTAAGCTCTCTCTCTGTTTCTCATCCATATCTCTTCTCTACCTTTCTCCCTCCTCTCCCGTCCCTCCCTTGATTTCTCCCTAATCCCCTTTTCATTTTTTTTCTACCCTCTATCCCTCCATCCCTCCCTCCCTCCCTCCTTCCTTCCTCGGTCCTTGTTCTCCCTGACAACACACTGCGTTATGTAATCTACGTCTCTGGGTATTAGTTATGCAAATTCATACAATTTTATTTACGTGTGATTTTTCTCTCCTTCTCTCCTCCCTCTCTCCCTCCCTCCTTTCCCTCTATCCTCCTCTTCACCTTTCCTCTCCCCTTTCATCTCCCTTCTCTCCTCCATCCACCTTGATCTGTTTCCTTCCCTCCCTCTGTCCTTGCCTCTCTTTTCCCTTTTCCTCTCTAATAATCTTATTTCCCTCCTCATTTCACTTCCTCTCCTCCCTCTCGCTCTCCCTCCATCCATCACTTGTTTCTCATCGCTTCTCCCTCCTCCCTCACCTCTCTCCTCTCCTCTCCTCCCTCCTCCACCAGCCACTAGCGGTCTCGAGGCGGAGGGCGGCAGGCGCGGCGGCAGCAGCAGCCACGGTGATGGAAGCCACGGCGGCGGCGGCAGCGGCAGCAGCAGCGGCGGCGGCGGCGGCGGCGGTGGAGGAGCGGCCCACTTCAAGTCTCCATGGCAACAGAGCGTGAACGTGTTCGGCTCGTGGAGCAGGCCGGACTGTGTGGAGGAGCTGCACCAGGAGGCGCAGCTCAACCTCCAGAGCCTGCTGCAAGGTAAGGATGGAGGAGAGGAGGAGAGGAGGAGAGGAGGAGAGAGGGATGGAGTGTGTGTGTGAGGGTGTGTGTGTGTGTGTGTGTGTGTGTGTGTGTCTCGAGTGGGTGGGAAAGGCGTGGAGAAGGGTGGGAAAATGTTTACATGTGTGTGGTGTTGTACTGCGCTCTGATGGGTGTGTGTGTGTGATGCAGATATACTGTGTGTGTGTGGTGTGTGTGTTATGTTGCAGATATGCTGTGTGAGAGGGTGTGTACGTGTGTGTGTGTGTGTTAGATTCCCCTCGCTATCTTGTATTGATATTGCACTGTAGTGTGTGTGTGTGTGTGTGTGTGTGTGTTTGCTCACAGGGACACTGCTGACGGTGTGTGTTGGATTCACCTGCAGCGTTGTTATTTAAGATGGTATTTATGGAACATTGTTGATATATGTGATCGTGTGTGTGTGTGTGTGTGTGTGTGTGTGTGTGTGTGTGTGTGTGTGTGTGTGTGTGTGTGTGTGTGTGTGTGTGTGTGTGTTTGTGTGTTTACACTCAGTGGTTGTTTTAAGGTGGAACGTTTCTCACTGTCATTTTAATATTAATCTCCTGTTTACAGAAGATGCAGCTCTCTCTGTAGTATTCAGCCTGTGTGTGTGTGTGTATGTGTGTGTGTGTGTGTGTGTGTATGTGTGTGTGTGTGTGTGTGCAAATTAGCACTCAAGGGTTTCCTTCTCTCTCTCTCTCTCTCTCTCTCTCTCTCTCTCTCTCTCTCTCCCTGTGTGACTCATGCTGTCTTACCCTTTGCTCGGCCTTTCCATTAGAACCATCAGAGGGTTTTTGGCTGAATGAACGAGGGAGACGACCTTTAACAAACACCTGAGGCACGAGACGTAGCAACAAATCAAAGCCTAATCATCTCATAATGTTTGTGTTTATGTTATATTGACTTTGGACACGTGTGATATCTTCAAAATTAACCAATAAGGCTTTTTATGTAGTTTTAAAATGATCGAAACCAACCTGGTGTTTGAAGGTTTCTCAGTAGATCCACGTCTCTCTCTCTCTCTTTGACCATCAGCCCCTCACCTGTTTGTTGTTAGTGAAGATTTAAACCTTTAAAAAAATCAATCACGTGTGTGCAGTTTCACTAAAATATGTTTTTATTACGTAATAACATTTCTCAAACAGGAGCAGATTAATTGTTGGGGACTATTTTCAGCTGTGGATGATTACAGTGTTGTGTTGACAGCACAAGGACAGTGTGTGAGAGAAGATAGAGACGTTAGAGACATTTTAATGTGCACTTTGAATTTTTTGGTTTGGTCCATGTACCGTTCGCTAACTACAGGAGGAGGCGGGGTTTATGACGTGTACTGCAGCCAGCCACCAGGGGGCAAGGGAGAGGATTTGGCTTCGCTTATGAGGAAGAGTCCATCTCTAATTATTGTGAAACATTCTAAATAAATTGCCTTGCAAGTCGTCTATAATGTTTAAGTCTTTAAAGTCAATAACAATATTGATAATATTTGTCCTGCCCTCAGTGTCATAGTTCAATTACTGGTTTTCTGGGATTTGTTGCCAAAAAGAAAAAATCTAAAACATCCTAAAATCCTTCAGCTTTATTCTTCAAATCCTTTAATTCATTTAATCAGCATCACTTGTTTAACGTAGAGCTACATGTAGTAGATTGTACTCAGCAGCTCCCACATCTCTCTCTGTCTCTACTCATCCTTTCTCCACTGTAATGTCTTTATAATGTGTGTATATGTGTGTGTGTGTGTGTGTGTGTGTGTGTGTGTGTGTGTTGTTGAGCCTCCCTCTCACTGAACAGTATGTTTGCAGTTTGCGTAGCAGAGTCGGTCTGTGTGGTGTGGGTCCATCTGTCTGGGTGTGTGTTACATAACAGAGAAGCTGCGCTGCCTCTCTCCGTCCATCCTCACCACCACCACTACCACCACCCCCCCCACCACCACCCCCCCACCACCACCACCAACACCACCACCATCTCCCACTGGCCTCAGCTCGGATAAAAATATTCATCCTCTTCTTTCCTGCTCCTCAACACTCTTCCCTCCATATTCATGAATCTGGCTGCTGTCCTCCTCATCTCCTCGGCTCCTCGTCTCCTCGTCTCCTCGTCTCCTCGGCTCCTCGTCTCCTCGTCTCCTCGTCTCCTCGTCTCCTCGTCTCCTCGGCTCCTCGTCTCCTCGTCTCCTCGTCTCCTCGTCTCCTCAGCTCCTCGTCTCCTCGGCTCCTCGTCTCCTCGGCGTTCTCTCTCTCTCTCCCTGCGGCAGCCGGATTTATTCCACTGATTTGTTTCACTGTTGCTGCTAAGTGGGCAACAGTGAAAATCCGTCCATTGTTCCTCTCCCGTCATCAGCAGCCCTCCATGGAGATGATTAGCATGCTGGGATTTCAAGTGATGCTATGAGGAAATTTGATCAAATGTAGAAAGGTTCCATTTTAATTTAGGTCCGCCTTCCCCCCTCTGGGTTTGACACTTTAATATTCAACAAGTCTTCCATCTCCAATTCTAATTGTAGTGGTCAGAAATCAATCAATGTCCCTTCTATTAACACGGAGCAGGCAGGGTTTATGATCTATTGCAGCCAGCCACCAGGGGGCGATCATTGGCTTCACATTTGTGGAGCTGTCGTGTCGCACATTTTTATATACAGACTGTGAACATAACTATTAGCTTTGATAAGTTCACATTCTGTGACTAGTACTTAAATACTAGTTACCACTATAAGTACGTTATTAGTGTACTTCCTTTTCTTCAGCTTGCAGAATATGTTTTAAGATTTATTTCAGCGAAACAATGTGAGTCTTGCTTCCTCTGAGCAACTGTGATATTAAGTGAATTCAGTTTGTTAAAGCCAGTAATTTAATTTCACTGGACAAAATAAATCACAGGAATAAACATTTAGCTGCTGCTTCGGGCTCAGCACCTTGTGTGTAGCGAGAAACTACACACACGTGTTTACTCTCAATTAAAAAGAAAACAAAATTCAAATTAATAAAACACAGGCTCAGTGTTTCCATGACGTGTTTCTGTTGCTGCTTTAAGAGAATTATCCGATATTATCCTTTATATGTTATATTTTCCGGAATATTTCATTATATTTATCTGCTCTCAACATTTTTCCTTCACATGACCGGTGTGTAGTTTGTGTTGAAGTGTAGTTTGTGTTATCTGCTGTTACACAGTCAGACTGGTTGTGTTGAATCCCATTGACAACGCTCAGATATTCTCTCTCTGCCGCCTCCTCCTCCTCTTCACACCTGCACTTTGCTCAGATCCACACACGTTTACTACACTTTGATTTGTATTATTCTGAATCATGCAGAGGAAGTGTTCTACAGAAACGAATCCACTCGGTGCAGCATCGTTTCAAGCACCGTCCATTAGTCTGGAGTGTTTTCCTTTTCCCTTAAACACTTATAGACACTTTTATTTTGGATTCGTGTTTGATTTGGCAGCGAAACATTTGATCTGCGACGACAAGAAAGATCCAGACCCGATTCTCCAGAGATCCAGGACATGTCTGAAAACGTCTCTAGATGTCAGTCTCCTGAATATGTCCCCTGGGGGTCCGGACAGACACTGGTGGTGGTGGTGGACTGGATCTGGAGAATATTGCGGTTGTGGATTAAAGGAGCAGCCACTGGAGATGGGAGGAGATCAGGGAGGAGGAGGAGGAGGAGGAGGAGGAGGAGGAGGAGGAGGAGGAGGAGGAGGAGGAGGAGGAGGAGGAGGAGGAGGAGGAGGAGGAGGAGGAGGAGGAGGAGGAAGAGGAGGAGGAGGGTTGTTGTAAAGTCGTTTAAAGTTTGCCTGCAACAACAAGATTGTCTGATTTAGATCTGATTGGATTAGCGGTCATCTGATCAGGAGACGCCAGGAGAGTGAGAGAGTCTGTGATTGGATGAGACAGAAGGGAAATGTTCCTTTGTGGTTATAAAGTAATACATATACATCTGGCCATATATGGAACAATGAAATTAACCGGAGGAAAGACGGTTGTAACGTGAGTTCTTATAATCGTAGTTTCTGCCTGAAGACTGGGGTGGCAAAGGGGCGGAAAGTTTCCGGTAAATTTCCGGAAACTTTCCGGAAACTTTCCACGGGAATATTAAGCTCGGGAATTTTGGGAATTTTGAAAAAAAACAAACTATGCAAATTAAAGGCTGAGCAATAAAAACATCATTCAAAACTCTATTTTAAAGATGTATGGAATGCAGCACTGTGCATTCTTCCATCACATGCACAGATAACTCCCAGCATCCTTCACTCTACAGCAGGGCTATTGAGGCCTGCTGTAGAGTGCAGGACTAGTCAGGTAAGTTTCCATGATATTACTGGGGAAAATATATTAGCATGCTGATTGAGGATTGTTCATATGTTCATCTAGCCTATTTCCATTCATTTATCCATCAATTGTAAAATATGTTTACAGACGATTCCAATTGTTTGGCTAACTATTTATATCTCTGGCATTGCATTAGTGTTTTTTTACAAACTTTTTTCTCATCTTATTCTACAGAACAATGCCACGTGCACTCTCTCATGTGTGGAGACATTTCACCCCATCCAATGTAGAAGGAAAGGCTGTGTACATTTACAAATACTGTGCAAAGACCTATGTTAAGAATGACACAACGATGCAGAAGCATATAGTCAAGTGCCCAAAGTTTCCTCAGGGCTCAAATCAGCCTATGACAAAACAAAATGTTTATATTTATGTCTGTATATGACAAGGTTAATACAGTTAGTATAAATTACCCACAACTTTTCCAGTTTATTCCCGTTAATTCCCGTATATTCCCGTTTATTCCCGTTAATCCCCGTTAATTCCCATGGAAAGTTTCCAACTTTGAATATTCCCGGAATTTTGCAACCCTACTGAAGACTGAAATATATTTTGAATAGATGTCTTCACCTGGTGCTTTACAGTTGTATTGATGTAATCTATTACCTCCTCTCGCCACGGACACGGACACTGCCGGGTGTTGCTCAATAAAACCGGCCCAACTTTAAAATGTCACCGTCTCCCTTTTAATTGTGAGAGTGATTGTGAGTCAATGCAAATGGCTTGATAACGTTCCCCCCCCCGTCCACGCTCCCCTGAGCATAAAATGTCCCGGTGACTCCCGGTGTGTCGGCGAGCGTCCGAGTCGATGCCCGAGGTCCGATGAGCTCGATCAGGCCCGAGCGAGTGGGAGGAGCTGAGGCAGGAGACACGACTCACTCAGAGGGAAACTCCATTCAGCTCCAAGGAATTCATCTCTGTTGATTAATTGACGTTATTTTGAGATATTGAACCTTTTCCTGCAGATTCAAACAGAACTGATGCAACTGGTTAAATCTGAACTTTCACTTGTTAAGTTTTGCCGAGTGACTCTTCAGGAGATAAACTGTAGTTGCCTCTAAAAAGTATTTTGTGCAAATGGGTTCTTGATTGAATTGAAGCAGTTGTTTGCCGAGTGACCTTTTATATCCTCGTTGTCTTTTTTTTTTTAACATCTTTCTTCGTCTTTTCTCTGAAGTTTCTCAAATACGAGCGGAAGATCTGAAAGGAGATGATTCAGTGGCCTTTGTGTTTCAGCCTAAAACGTTTAAAAGTCCCAAATGAACCAAAAAAACACACAACAAACAGGATTCTCCTTCTCAGGAATCCTCATTGTCGAATACTCCTCGTGTTGCTGACATGAATTACAGCTCAGATTTGTGTCCGTACAGAAATCGTCTGATAATTGGATCGGAACTCCTCTCGTGGTTTCTCAGGATCAACATGAAACCAGGACGCAAACCGCCGAGTCGGCTCTTCTAGGTCACGACCGACAAACACCAGCCCTGTAATGGATTGATCAGCCGGGCATGTTAACTCCCAAGGACGGAGACATGACATGAATACCGCTGCATGCAAAACACACACGCACGTCCAAATGGGGGGGGGGGGATGCACGTAGTGAGCACACACACACACACAAACAAACACTGGTATTGTTCGTCTCTGCACCCCCGAGCCCCTGGTCCTGGTCCTGGTAGGGGGGGAGAGAAAGGGTGACCCAAATTTGACACAACCGGGGCACATATTGTCAAGGATGGTCGGGTAAATGCTGTGAATGGACGCACTGTACAGACACAAACACACACACAAACACACACACACACAAAGATGCTGATTTGTGCACGTAGAGACACACAAACACACACATGTTGGTAGAAGTTAGCTGGGTTCAGGAGATGTTTGCATGTGAGCAGATTTTAGACGCCGATAGAGGAACGTGCACTTATATCAACAAAGCCCATGCACACAAACACCTGAATGAGTGAGACACACACACACACACACACACACACTAACACTCACACTAACACCCACACTCACACACACACATAAGCGCACACAATACACAGGTTAGTGATGCATGAGTGCTTGGCCTGCTTGTCTGGACAGAGAAAAGGGGAGTATCCTCCACTGCTCTGTGTGTGTGTGTCCATTTGTTTGGTGTGTGTGTCCCTGTGTGTGTGTGTGTGTGTGTGTGTGTGTATGTGTGCGTGCATTAGTGGGAGTGATCAGCATACCTTTACACCACTGAATAGCATCCCTCCCCCCCCCCACACCACAGTCCCCTGCAGTCAGTGTGGCTCTTATCTGAAGCGTGGATCTGTTTACCTCTCGCTCGGCTGTAGAGTCTGTCGGACCTTCTGTCGGACCCTCTGTAGGACTCTCTGTCGGACCCTCTGTCAGACCCTCTGTCTGTCGGACCCTCTGTAGGACTCTCTGTCGGACTCTCTGTCTGTCGGACCCTCTGTCAGCCTCTCTGTCTGTCGGACCCTCTGTTGGACCCTCTGTTGGACCCTCTGTCGGACCCTCTGTCTGTCGGACCCTCTGTTGGACCCTCTGTCGGACCCTCTGTCTGTCGGACCCTCTGTCGGACCCTCTGTCGGACACTCTGTCGGACCCTCTGTCTGTCGGACCCTCTGTCAGACACTCTGTCGGACCCTCAGTCGGACCCTCTGTCGGACACTCAGTCGGACACTCAGTCGGACCCTCTGTCTGTTGGACCCTCTGTCGGACCCTCTGTCTGTCGGACCCTCTGTCGGACCCTCTGTCGGACACTCTGTCGGACCCTCTGTCTGTCGGACCCTCTGTCAGACACTCTGTCGGACACTCAGTCGGACCCTCTGTCTGTTGGACCCTCTGTCGGACTCTCTGTCTGTCGGACCCTCTGTCTGTCGGACACTCAGTCGGACCCTCTGTCTGTTGGACCCTCTGTCGGACTCTCTGTCTGTCGGACCCTCTGTCTGTCGGACACTCAGTCGGACCCTCTGTCTGTTGGACCCTCTGTCAGACTCTCTGTCTGTCTGACCCTCTGTCGGACTCTCTGTCTGTCGGACCCTCTGTCAGACTCTCTGTCTGTCTGACCCTCTGTTGGACTCTCTGTCTGTCGGACCCTCTGTCGGACCCTCTGTCGGACCCTCTGTCGGACCCTCTGCTCAGACCACACCGGCTGTTTCCTCTCTGAAGGGAAGTTTCTCAGAACCTTCATGTGAGTAGAACTTGGAGTTGTACTAAAGTAAAGTACTGTCAGTCAGGAACATGTATTTAAAGTTTAAAGAGCATTTAATCATTTTTTGGTGATGGTTTACCCTGTTGCAGAT